>NC_054755.1:18682874-18982874 GCF_018143015.1 Lytechinus variegatus | reverse complement strand
ACAATTTATCCACTTATTCCATCAGTTCTCTATAGAATAGTCAGATAACTTGTGTAATAATTAATGTTACTATTCTTGATCTTTGATTCATGTTTATCACAGTTAAATGTTGCAGAAGATGAGCACGAAGTCACCTACTGGATGCAATATTACTCATCACCTGACAACATTGTTGTTAATGTGACGAACCTCGGTACTGAGATATGAGTTGACTATAGGAAACCCGCGACCAAGCACAGCAGAAATTCTTGACAAATATCTACAGCTTTTGGGAATGGTAAAATAACTTGATTACTTAGTGCAGTGGATTCGCATTATGAAAAAAAAAATTAATTTAATTGTTCGAAGTTGAACGAAGCATTTTTGGTTATGAATTTCCAAAATTATTCTCTTTCTTGCTTGAGAATATAGTGCAAGATCATAGGATCACTTACTCTGCCTCAGTGTTAAAAATTCAGTTGCATCTTAGTTGTCATAATTCTATGATTAGTGGAAAAGTTGTTCTGAAATCCGATTGGAAAGATTAAGTTACGTCTTCTTCCCATGAATGTCAATCTCTGGCGGGGGGGGGGGGGATATTAATTTCCCCACCTAACTCCCCCCCCTCATTTTGCAAATACTAAGTATTTTCCTCCAGTGGTTAATTACTCTAATAGTGATCAATATTTTTAAAAATGTGATAAATGGTTAGTTAGAAAGGTCAATGTCAAAGCTCACTAGACTTTACTTGATTTGTGCAGTGTGTGCATGTGACCTAGGGTTTTTGTTACAAACATTGATAAGTTTTATTTTTTATTTAATGAGCAATATTTAGCATGACTTTAATTACAATGTACCGGTAATGTATGAAAACATGGTATTGCTGGTAATTGTATTATGTGTTATACAGCTTATATATAAATACTTATTTCATTTTCAGATTGATCAAGACTTTGATTTAACAATTGATGCAGCTCCTGGTGCCCTTTTCACAATGTGGCCAAAGTTGTCCAGGCAGACTTTGGAATTTGCGGAGAAGATTAATCCAGGGTATAGAAAGATCCTAGGGGCTGGAGTGGACCAGAAAATGACGCAGAGTAAGTTTTAGTCTTATAGTTATACTCAATTCAAACTTACAGTAGCAGTGCGAAGACTTTTACAAAGCTGCATCAATTAGCATTTAAACTGCAAAAGAGGATATTTCCTCTCCAGGTGTGTAAGAATAACAATGCTTACAATTTAAAGTGAAATCAGTGTTCTTATGTACACCGAATCCTGTCCAACATAATTAGTATAGTTAATGGACCTCATCGAAACAAGCAAGTGATGTTCTACAGTAACATACACCAATTCAGAGTAATGATTTCTGAAGAGGAAGTAACACAGACCCTTTTTTTTTACTATCGTGTTGCACAAGCCATTAAGAGAGATAATTGACTCTCAACATAATACCAGCTGAACACTGCGCACAGCATTATCAGCATTATTCACCATTATTGCATTATTGTGTAGGGGGGGGGGGGCACTCAGTATATAATGCATAGTGGGTATGTGCAGCGGAGGGGACCCCCCTTCTTACACTCAAATTTCCGTTCCAAGGCATAGCATTTTTAGCCTATTAAGAAAAAGAACAAAGAAAGCCACTCCAAGGCATATTATTTTCTTCTCGTGAAAAAGGAATCCGCTCCAAAACTTCGCATATTTTCTGTTATGCCGTTCCGATCGATCTGCTACAATGAGTCGTAATTTTGAAAAAGCAGCCGCTGCAATGAACGCTGTCTGACCATTGCCTCTGTGCTAGCGCACCCGCTGCCCATGCTGCCGGTCTAGCTGCATGCACGTATGCCCGTTCCATAGGGATGCATGAAGGCACTCACATGCAGGCGACTCGTTCCAAGGACCCCCGATTTCACAAACATTTGTAGTTCTGAAGCCCGTTCCGAGGACCCTCCTTTTTACAATTAGCCCACTCCAAGGCCCCCGTTTTTTGTCTCGCCCGCGGCACACCCCACCAATTTTTGGGTCGAGTGCCCCCCCCCCCCCCCCGGATTGTGTAGCAGTAATGCATTGCAGGAATTTCAAATGGGAACACTGACAAAACTTGAATAACTTTGTACTCAAGGCTTTTAATCAAACTTGGAGAGAAGCATGGTTATATGCAAATTTATTTCAATTTTACCAAACATGAGGGTCACCTCATGGGTCAGGCTGATGATGAGCATGGGTCAAAGTTAAGCCTATTAGGGCAAGTTTTGTATTACAGCTCATAACGTTTGATCCATGTACAGTGTATGCCCATTTTTTTTACCAAACTTGGATGGAAGATGTCCCCGGGGAGTGGGGGGGGGGGGGGTTGAAGGTCACCTCCAGGTCAAATGTTACAGCAGAGGTTGAAGAACTTTTGGAGCTCATTGTTTGGATTTTGGTTTGTTTGTTTAAATTTCTATCATCACTCATAAATTGTTACCAATCTAAGAGAGATGATGTTCTTCAGAGATTTGAAGGTCACCTCCAGTTCCAAGGTCACAGGCAGGGGTCAACAAGCCTTTTGAATATAAAATGATTTTGTTGTATATTAATGGGTGATACACATTTTGGCTGAAATCACCATGGTGAATCCCTTTATTACCTTCAATCCTTATAATATCTCAATTATATACTTGTACCCATTCCACTTGTAAGATTGAATCTCACTTGCAGGCAAACACATTTAGTTTGAAAATGCTGATATCTCCTCACCTTCATCTTTCTTTCCTATTTTCTTTGCTCCCATTCTTATTTCGTTTTCCCTTCCTTCACCGGTCACTTCTTTGCTCAAACCGTATTTTCATTTATACAGGTCAACAATGAAGAAAATTTGGCTTTCAGTACTTCCTGGGATTTTGATCGGCAGAACGAAAGGGGAATGAGGCAAATTAAATGTGCCGTACTTCAAAGTCTTGAATCTTTCATCAATCTCCAATTAGTAAGTATTGATTATCATCTTACTTTTTCAAAGTTTTTATTTATTTATTTATATATTTATTTATTTTTTGGCCAATTTAGGTTAAAGCTCTGATTTTCCTTAACAATATTAGAACGTTACTGTTGGCAATCTTTGAGAGCACTTAGGTTTGACTGTAGCGCATGCTCACTTGACCAAGGCAAGTGAAAATATCAAAGTGCTTAAGTTGCTTACCCAAAAAGGTAAAAAAAAAATTTAATGTGGGCAAGTAAAATTTTGACCCCAACATTGAAATCTGTTCAGGGCAGCTATCTGACTGTATTTGTTCTATCTAATAATCCTGATACTATCTCAATTCTGTAGCGCAAATCATAACAATGGAATAAGTTCACACAATGACTTAGTCAATACCTATTCTGCATGTATGTCATGGTTGTTGGATGTCTATGCAAAACTGCACATCTTGCGAAGACTTGAAATCTCCTTAAATGCAGTTCTCTAAACTCAGAAAAATACCTCCTATGGTTTTACCTCAATAATGTAATGAGATCAACGCTGATTCATGTTATTTATTTTGTGGGGGGGGGGAGCAATAGAAGTCCTTCTTAAAGGGATGGTCCGGGCTGAAAATATTTATAGAGTAGAATTCACTGAGCCAACTGCCAAAAATTTCATCAAATTGGATAACAAAGTTATTGAATTTTAAAGTTTAGCAATATTTTGTGAAAATAGTCGTCATGAATATTCATTAAGTGGGCTAATGACGTCACATATCCACTTGTTCTTTTGTATTTTATTGTATGAAAATAGGTTTATTCAATTTTTTTCCTCCAAGAACTAGAAAAATTGGATTGACATTTCATTTAGTGCATTAGATATTGATTGCTGCAACTTATTTCATTATAAAGGAGACATACATTGTATTATTCACACAAGTATGAAATAATGAAAAAATATGGTTTTATGTAATAACATAAGAAAACAGAAATTGGAGATGTGACATCATCAGCCCACCTAATGAATATTCATGACGACTGTTTTCACAAAATATTGCTAAACTTCAATAACTTTATTATTTGTTATCCGATTTTGATGAAATTTTCGGCATTTTGTTCAGTGAATTCTACTCTATGTATTTAAGACATGAATATTTTCAGCTTTTGACCATCCCTTTGAAGATATTGGCTAACAATACCACAATTAAAAAATCTGAGCCGCATGATTTCCCATGCTGAAAATCGTAAGTTGACCAGATTCACTTGCCCATTTCATTATACATGATGGCCCAAAAAGAATAGAACAATTTAGATCTTTAATTTCAGTGATATAGCCAAAGTGTCATTGTATTGGATATTTCTTTTTTTTTGGTAGAATGATGTAATTTGATGTTTTGTGAACCCTTGTCATTATGATTTTCGAAATATCATGTATTTCCCACTCCTGTATTACCAACCCTGCTCTTAGTATGTAAGGTATAATACAGATTATCCAACTAGATGTCTGTGTGATTGGTCTTCTACCCCCTTCGATTCTTTGTTTTGCACTTTATTTAGGAAGGAGCATGAACAAAAAGAAGATGAACAGGAATTGACAATGGCGCATTCCATACCTGGGAGTGATTGCACAGTGGCACCCTTGGACCTAATTTCACCCTGACATCAAGTCTGTTTTAAGGAGAACCATGAGAGAAATTAATAAATTAAAGTTTGCCGAATATCAAAGAATAACAGAGTTATGAGGCTTCAAAGTTTTAAATTTGTGACATGACATGCGAGCAGCTCCCAATATGTCAATCATGTAATATAAATTCCATAAATTGCCATTTTTAATGGTTTTCATGATAATTAAATGGGTTTTTATCAGAAGCTTGTATGAAATAATGTTTCTGATAACATTGAATCCACAGGTAAAATCATTTTCCAATTTCCCTAGAAAAGGCACTTGTATAGAATTGATATCACATAAAATATGGGGAGCTGCTCGCATGTGAAGTCACAAATTTAAAACTTCATAACTCTTATTCTTGGTGGATTTTCACCAACTAACATGCAATGTCAGGATGAACCTTGCCTTTAAACCTTGTATTGGCAGCCTTTCATTGACATTTACATACAGTATTTTAGGTTTTGTGAGCAAGTATATGAAAAAGGTGCTAATTAACACCTACTTCCCCTTCTTAACCCTAACCAGGCCGGGGGGGGGGGGTTAAAACAACCTTCCCCCAACATTATCTGCGATCATTCCTCCGCGGGAGATTTGTTGACCCTGCCACTCTCAGAGTTTATACTAAGTCTCGCGCATCTTTTGAGACCAAATTTACGATGCCCAGGTACGTTGTCCCGAAATTATGCAACATTTCGTAAGTTCATGTCTGACCAAAAATTGTTCCAAAACGTGATTTCGTCCACAAAGTCAATACAAATTGAGTTTTCTCATCTTATTCATAAAGCTATGATTTTTACTTTAAACAGCAGAAGTCAATTGATTTTAGCATAATTATATGCTTCAAACAGGCTGTGCTATAATATAAATCTGGTGAAAAAAAGGTTGAAAAACAAAGAAATTCCTAAAACAATAAAATACATAAGAAATTGATTTCCAAACTGAAGTTTTTTTCAATTGCGATTGTTAAGAATGCTACAAAGAATATTTTTACCAAAAATTAGCATTCTGGGAGCTTTATGGTATGAAGTGAATTAGAGCAAAAAAATATGATTTACCCATAAATTAATTCATATAAAATAATATCATTATTTGGAAAATTTTACCATACAGCCTTGTAGATTACATCGCACACTACCAGCGTGCAAATTGCTCGCGTGATCGGCAGGGGGGGGGGGCACTTCCATTCACGAGTGGATACCATGCGCGACCATGGGGTCTCGAAAAGCACCCTAAACACGTAATTTCCATATTCGGAACATGCACCCCTTAACAAGTATTGGCGTGTGAAACCCTACCCTTAACAACTATTGGAAACAAAACGATACTCTTGGCAAATATTCCCTGAAATGAACCCCTAAACAAGTACAGGAATGTTTTATTGTTACGGGTCCTTCGGTTGTCTGCTTTACCTTAGTTGGTTTGGTACGACCCCATCTACTCTACGTGCAAATCGGACTCTAAACACGAAGTGTTAGGGCAAAAAGGACATCCTTTATGAAACATTTTTATTGTGTTTTATCGTCCCCGCAAATTTGACCCTAAACACGTGATTTTCCTAGCGAAATAGATACCCTTTTTTCATTATATTTGTGTTTTTTACACCATTATCACGTTACGTACGCAACGTGCCATGTCGTTAAAAAGACATCCTTTTTACCTGTTTTTTAGGTCGCGCATGGTATCCACTCGTCAATGTAAGTGGCTCCCGGGGCACCCCCCCCCACAGAGCAGCCAAAAAAGCCTGGTCTAGTTGGGGTTAAGAGGAGTGCTCGTTTGTTATTCTATTGATCACATGTAAATATTTTTAGGTCAAATGGCATTTTTTATAACGGTTGGCTAATTTAAAGAGTTGTTTGAATAATTTCACCTTTTGGTGCAGAAGAACAGTTCTTGTTATCTTTGTTGTAAGAACTTTAAGTCCAGTACACATCATCTTTCCAGATTTCATGCAAATACAAGAAAGAATCTTCTAAGGCATGTCTGAAACATTTAGATGACAATCTTTATTCCAACTTGTTGTGCCAGGATAAATTTGACTCATTTCGATACTTTCTCAATGCTAGTTATAATGTTCCATCGTTGAATTTATTTAAAGGTCAAGTCCACCTCAGAAAAATGTTGATTTGAATCAATAAAGAAAAATCAGACAAGCACAATGCTGAAAATTTCATCAAAATCAGATGTAAAATAGGAAAATTATGACACTTCAAAGTTTCGCTTATTTTCAACAAAATAGTTATATGAACGAGCCAGTAAAATCCAAATGAGAGAGTCGATGATGTCACTCACTATTTCTTTTGTTTTTATTGTTTGAATTATACAATATGTCAATTTTTACGAATTTGGCAATTAGGACCTCCTTGCCTGAAGCACAAAATGTTAAAATAATGGAATTCCACGTGTTCAGGGAGGAATGAAACTTCATTTCACATGACAATGATGAGAAAATGAAATATTTCATATAATAAAAAACAAAAGAAATAGTGAGTGATGTCATCAACTCTCATTTGGATGCAACTAGCTCGTTCATATAACTATTTTGTTGAAACTTTAAAATGCCATAACTTTCTTATTTTACATCAGATTTTGTTGAAATTTTCAGTGTTATGCTTTTTGAATTTTTCTCTTTTTATTCAAATCAAGTTTTTGTTGGGGTGGACTTGTCCTTTAAATATTCTGCAACTGAACATTTGCTCAATGCATTAAAACCGAAGGATCTTTTGTACCATAATTGGATACCACCCTCTAATTTTTCATCCATTGCACACTTATTTCACTTTGGCCTGCAGTAATGCTGAGCTTGGGTCTGTAATAGGACATATATTTCATATTTGCTTTGCTCACATAGTATTCAGTGGCTACACCCTAAATAGACTGGGCTATTTCGACGCCTAAGAAGACGGGGAGGGGGGGCTAATTCAGCCCCCCCCCCTACGATCTCCGCCGTGGATGGCGCGATCGAGACGAAAATTCGCACACGTGTTACCCATGGCATTATCACAAAAATTTTTTGACCGCGTCGCTCACCGACTCTTTACGTTCAAGTCTCGCGCAACTTTTGAGACCAAATTTCCGACCCCCGGATACGCGGTTCCGAAATAATGCATTTCGTAAGTGCTTGCAGACCCAAAATTTAACAAAAATATGAATTTGTGTACAAATCCAATGCAAATAGAGTTTTTAGGCAAATGTATCATTATTTTTCCTTTTACTGATTGAAATTTATCAATTCCATCTTATTTATGGTCCAAATAAGTCCCTGACAATTTCCAAAAAAATTGAGAAATACATAAGAAATTTAGAAAACAATAAAATACATAAAAAAATTAAATGTGATTTTGATTTTTTTTTGTACATTTGATCAGATTCATATAAAGTGTCTGTGTACCCCAAATTTGCATTTTAGGGGCATTATTTAGTTAGTTAAAGCAAAATTTTGATTCTACGCATAAATTAGCATAATTAATTAGCAATGAGCTAGTGTAGATTATGCGACGGGTAACACTCGTACCAAGTTTTGTTGCGATCGAGATCATAAGAGGGGCTGTATCAGACTATCAGCCCCCCCCCCCCCCCCGTCTTAGGCATCGAAATAGGTTGAAATAGATGTAATATTTATGAGTCTTGTTATTTGCAATGTTTCATGAAATTGTAATGACATTTTTGTCTAAAGTTATCATGCCAATATTCAATGTAATTTTCATTAATTTATGTATCAAATAGCTATTTGAAATATGAAAAAATGTGAATTCTTCACTGTTGCAAGTTAGTTATCATAGTACTTCTTAGATATAATGCCTGGATTGAGATTTTCTGCATACTTAAGATCACTACAAGGATCCCCATCTTTTTAGGATAATGTTAATCTTTCGCATTTGTGAAAGCACACAGGTGTCTGATTTTCTTGTAAAAAAAGCGGGGGGGAATAAAATAAATTACTGTTACTGAAACAAGTAATAAGAAAATTTCTGCTTTTTAAAAATATATATTGATAACAAGAGGGCAGCAAATACGTCAATGACAAGTTATGGACATTTCTTCATATTTTGTACACATTTCAAAATTTTCTACCTTTCCCTGTGCAGGATTGAATCTACTCGTCCGTGTTCCGATATAGTATGTCAGAGTCTTCCACAGTGTTACATAGTGTTTTAAGTGATACCTTGTAAAAAAAGTTTTGGGAGTATTGCCTCCTATGTATGTAATGTAAAACATGCATACTTTACTGTGCAGGTGTGAAATGCAAGAATAAATATCTTGAATGAAACTGAAAGCATAAAAGTTTCTCCTTTGCCTTCTTCTTTGCCTCCTTCTTCTTTTATACAACCGTTTTTGAACAGTTTTTTTTATACAACCATAGTTTATACAGGTGCACAAAATTTAATCAGTATTGCATAAAAATCTTTTTACAACCCGCTGTATAAAACCAAGTTTTAAACATAATTTGTATAAAAAATTTATACAACCTGCTGTTTAGATTTTGAACAACCGAGGGTTGTATAATTTTTAAACATTAGTTGTAAGGTTCATATAGTAAACAGCGGTTGTATAAAATTTTATACAGGTTGTATAATTTTGTTTTTTCTGTGCATGCAAGGGTAATGAATGATGTAAATAGGTGAAGTGAGGAAAAAGGGAGAAACTAGTTGAGCTCCCTTTTTTAGAGTGAAATTTAACAGAGAATTAATGTAGCTAGATTGCAAGGAAATGTTTGTAACAAGAACTCTGGAATGGATGCAATCGGATGGAGCGAGGGCAGCTGCACTGAATTTAATCAGGCATTCATCTCGAAATTGAAATTCATGTAAGTGCTGGTATTACGTGGGAAATCGGTGGGGGGGGGGGGGGGCTTCTGCGTCGTCTCGTGCTTGAACTAGATTTTATTCTTTTGAACTGTATTTCTGTCTTAGAGAGAGAGTGGATTGTAGGGCCACATTTATATTCTGATGTAATGTAGTTGTCAGTATTGCAACACTTTTCATGTCAGGTTTGAAATTTGACATATAAATTTGTTTATTTTTCAGTCTAAGTTCATTTTACATGTAGTTTGGAAACCTCACAAATCAATCGGGTAGTCATTTTTCCTTTCCATTTTTTCTTTCAGCTCTTTCCTTGTTATTATTCTTTGATTTTTCTGTTTTCACACAAGCTAACTTGTTGCAGGGGTTCATTTTCCTTGAAAATGCAACAACACTGTATTGATAACCTTGGTCTCCACTGTACGGAACAGATGCATGCCAATCACTTAATTAACATGAGCAATGCACAGCTCTACGAAGACCTGAATATGTACCTATCGTCTTGGAGGTATTAATTACAATGTATATTCTGCTTGTAAATTTTTGATTGAAGCATATTTAAGAAGATAATGGAGGAGCAATTGTGCCATCTTTGTGCCCATGCTTGGTGAAAATAAGTCTTAATTCTTTGCATTTTTTTTATTCATGGCTTATATGGTCAAAGTTTTCTCTTATTTTTTTCATTTTATTTATTTATTTGTTTCTTTCTGCATGTCATGACAATGTACAACGTGTGACCACAAAAGTAAATATATTAAATTTTACATTTCTTTAGTGTATGCTGGCTAAAATGTTCAGTTGTGACAACGCCTTTACAGATACTGTACATTGTCAAGTATTGAATATGAAAAAAGTGCTCTTATGATTTGATTGTTTGCTATTTAGGTGATATGTAAATGACATGAATGTGAGTTTTATATGAGTCTGCATGACGTGCATTGTAAGAGGTTGTCATGGAGTGATTCTTATGTCATGTAAATTTCTCCTGCATTCTAGAGAAATTGGTTAGAATTGGTTTAAAAACAAGATGTTGAAGATTGAGTTCATTGAAATCAGTTAGTCTTCAGGGGTTCAGACACCAATCAACATTGACGTCACAAGAGCGATTCGTCCATCAAAGACGGAGACATGATATTGTTTTATTTCAGCTGTGTAACACAACCCCAAGTCCAATGCACCTCTTGTGTCGGTAAATGCTCTCCTATTTGTTCGCGTTGGGGGGCGAAGTTCGGCTTAAAGCGGTGCCAAATTCTAAAGTCAGGGTGGCTCAATTTAGAAATCATCTTCAAGCCATCTAAGATGGACTCTAAATCTCGTTTCTTCTCTCTTATTCTCTCTCCCAGGGGGGACGCAGGGAGACCCAGTGCCGCAGAAGACGAAGGGATCGTGTTTGCTAAGTGTAGCCGGTAAACAAGCTTCATATAAGGTAAGTGGTTGTTTTGACAAATTTGACTCTCATCAAATGTGATGCCCCAATGCAGTCTCACCCCTGCTTCAGGATTTGTATATCCTGTTATTTTTTTTAAAGAGGTATCCAGTTCGGATGGACTCATTCTTCGTCATATAAGCTCTTGAATTTTTTTTCTTCTGTGGATAAAAAATTCACCATTTTGTTATTTTATCAAATCATTGTTTTTTCCCCTAATTGTTATTTTAGAATTATTTTCAATAATTATACTTTTTTATTATTATTCTTATGATGGCATCAGCGTTATCATCATCAATCATCAGCGTTATCATCATCAATCATCAGCATCATCTTCAACATCATCATCATTATCAACATCATCATCACCACCACTACCATCATCACCATCACTACCATTTCCAGCACCATCGTCAACATTATCATTGTAATAATAAATGATAATAATTAGAATAATAATCATCATCATCGCCATCATTAACACCACAATGATATTAATAACAACAACAGCAGCAGCAACAAGGATGATAATGAAAATAATAGTGTAGATTTGTACAGCACACACTCACTGTCCAAAATAACACTGATCTTGGAGTAAATGTAGTAAACTGTACTAATAACTAAAAACAGCATGAACTAGCATTCATGCATCTGTTTATATACTTTTGTAGTATGGATGGTGACATGCTAAGACATCGACACATCCCACAAAATTTGTCCTTATCATGGGTTGATAATCAGATTTTTTGTAAAGGATCCTTTCGTGTGTAGCAGGTGTCAGGATGTGCAGAAGGAATCAGATCGGTTATGCCTTCGGGCCAGAAGTGCCTCTTGTGGATACTGTTCCCAATTAAATGAAAGTATGACCAATGTTACATCTAGGTTGGACTCATCCTTGTCCTAGATGTAGTCTTCAGTTTCATGAATAGGTAAAAAATAATATATGTATACTTAAGATTCATATGAATATCTACTCCATTAGCTACATGAAATGTTACAGATTAGCGTGATGCTCTTACTTTAAAAGAAAATATATAATATCACGTGGGCACGTTGTGGTCTAGTGGGTCTGACTCTCGCCTTCCAAATAGAGGGTCGTGGGTTCAAATCCTAGCCATGGCGTGTTTTCCTTCAGCAAGAAAATTATCCACACTGTGCTGCACTTAACCCAGGTGAGGTGAAAGGGATACCTGGCAGAAATAATTCCTCGAATGCACGAGAGCTGAAAGGAAGTTTGAGCTAAAAATGTGTTTTTAATATTATGTGATGTGTTTTGGTTGTTTTTGCCCTTGAGTGCTGCTGTCTGGAAGATGTTACTTCACAATACTTCTTTCTAAATCTTGTCATCAGTTACATACAGTAATAGATCCATACGATGAATACATCAAATTCCAAGATTACTTGAAAATGAGTCAAATCGAGATGTTTTAAGCCAAAGTGTGTAATAATAATAATACGCAACAATTATATAGTGCTTAATACAATTTTTTTCTAAGCACTGCATACAATCGCAGCTTTAGCATGGCTATTGGGCACTCGAGCATTCCAGGAATTCCTTCCTACTGAGTACCCATTTACTACACCTGCAGCCTGTTGCATAAAACTTTTTACCTGAGAAAACTCCGGTAAAAACTGAAAACTAAGGTTAGTTTGACTTCAGCCAATGACTTTAACACAGGGCAAAAACTCAGGTTAAAAATACCTGAGTTTTCTCAGGTAAAAATTTTTATGCAACAGGCCCCTGGGTGAAGAGTGG
Organism: Lytechinus variegatus; assembly: GCF_018143015.1. Classification (NCBI taxonomy): domain Eukaryota; kingdom Metazoa; phylum Echinodermata; class Echinoidea; order Temnopleuroida; family Toxopneustidae; genus Lytechinus; species Lytechinus variegatus. The sequence goes on along the minus strand of NC_054755.1, from coordinate 18,970,305 downwards.
CAAATGTAGATTAACGCCTTGCTAAAGGAAGCGAGTGTTGCAGTGGGATTTGAACCCCGGACCTTGTGGTGCAAAGTCTGGAGACTTATCCACTGTGCCACAACATCTCTACTGTGTCGATATTTGGACAAATTGACTTGCCTTTACATGAGTGACTCACTTTCTATTTTATGTAACTTGGAAAGGTTAATATAATCATTGTTAATCTAAGGATCTATCTTTGAAGTATATAAAGTTCATAAATTAAAAAAACAATCATTTTAGCTGACATATTTTGGTTTATGAATTGGTGGTCACAGAAGTGCTTTAGACCAGTTGGGATTCTTTCATGGTTAATGTTCTTTGGTTTCGAGTAGAAGAGTTCTTTACCAGACTATTTGTCCTTGATGAAGCGTCATCTTCGCGTGGGTTGGAAGACTCCGTCGAGAGATTTTGAAACGAAGTCTGAAGTATTTGGTTTTAAATCCAGTGGGAAATCATCAAATTTTGGACAGGTTTTTAGAAAACATTCAAGACTTCTTTAATACCCATGATGCTCTTCTTTGCTTACCTTCTTATTCAAAGTAAAAAAAAAGAGAGAAAGAATGGAATAAAGAGGATTTATGTAAAATACCCCTAGTGACGTTTTATCGTCTGGCTGAATGTTTTCTTAGTAGTTTTATCTGGAGCAAATGATGGAAAACAGGGGTAAGGAACAAAAGAAATTAAAGACTTATGTTCAGTGGTTGGTGGTGTAGCTGAGAAAGGGAGAGAAAGAGAGAGAAAAGAGGGATAGTGAAAAAGAAGGAGACAAATGTATCGTTGGCAGTCATCCAAACCATCGTATCAAACACAACAGTGCAAACCCATTTCAGAGAAAATCAACTTCAAACTGTACTGTAATTTTCACACTTAGTTCCCCTGCCTTACAACATATTCATTGCTAGAAAAATACATGGTTGGAAAGACCAAGACAATTGCTTGACAGTGGTATATTCATTTTTACACAAAACCAAGAATCAGAGAAAATATCACAAAACAGCTACATGCTTGTAAGTTTTAATTGAGCTGTTTACATTGTCCCTGTACAAAAACGCCATAGGCGGTACAACATCCCTGACCGCGATTTTCAATGCGCGGTCAGTCAAAACGTATCGCTCTTTCACATGCATATAAGGGACAACGGTTTTGCTGACCGTGCATTTGCATGTTCAATGCACGCAGCTGTTCACTTTGCAGATACACATATCCAGTGGGATTTGTGCATTTCAGCAAAAATTTGTACGGCATCGCCTTGAAAATCCCCTCATATCTGAAAAACTGAAATTAATTACTGCATAGAAATCTACTTAAGGAGAGAGGAGTAATCATACTTTCATTTTCTGCAATAATCTCAAAATAAATTTTTTGACCGAAATCGACTGAAACCGGTTCGGATGAATGCCTACAATAAAATATGTATATATTTTTCTCACAGGGTGTAGCTAATGTTAGTCTAGGGCTATAGTAGTCTATCTAATGAAGATATGAAACTTTTAGATATATTACATTGTAAGTCAAGACAGTGGTAACTCGAATGAAATCTTTGAATTTGATTGGTCGCTGAGCAATGCAATGATGGTAGGATGGTGTGGCGGTTACACTTCGTAATTCTGAAGGTTCGTAATTCCGAAACACGTAAATTGCCTATGCTTCGTTAATCCGAAAACGTTAAAGGGTTCGTTAATCTGAACATTTGTGGCGTTATTCCGAAGGTTTGATAATCCGAAAACGAAATAAGGTTCGATGTTCCGAAGGTTCGTTGTTCCGAAGGTTCGTTAATCCAAAAACGAAATAAGGTTCATTGATCCGAAGGTTTGTTAGTTCGAAAACGAAATAAGGTTCGTTAATCATTTCGTTTTCGGACTAACGAACCTTTGGAATTATGAACCTCATTTCGTTTTCGGATTAACGAACCTCCGGCATTACGAACCTCATTTCGTTTTCAGACTAACGAACCCTTGGAATTATGAACCTTCGGAATTACAAACCTTCACAATAACAAACCTTCAGAATATCCGAACCTTTGGAATAATGAAGCTTCGGAATGTAAGGGGGTAAAGTTGGTATTATACTTTATGCAACGAGGGTCAGGACATCAAAAGAAGACAAGACAAGGTAATACAAACAAAAAGAATGAAATAAAGAAGATAAGGGAAGAATGAAGGAAATAATGAAAGGAAGAAACAAGAAGAATGAAAGACAGAAGGTAGGGAACAAATAAAGTGAAAGAAAGAGGGAGAGAAAGAAAGAAAGAATGAAAGAAAGGAAGGAAGGAAGGAAGAAAGGAGGAAAGAAAGAAATAAAGGAGGAGGGAGGGAAGATAGATAGAAAGAAAGATAGAAAGAAAGAAAGGAGGAAAAGAAGGAAAGAGAGACGAAGGAGAAGAGAAGAAAAGAATGAATGAACAAATAATAGAAAGTAAGAAAGAAAAATGGAAAAAAACGGAGATGAAGGATAAAAAGAAAGAAATGAACATGAACAAAAAAGAATAAATAAAAAGAAAAACTATTGGAAAGAGTAGTTTCAAGGATACCATCCCAAGATAGCCATACATTTTACCTGCTCTCCCATTCAGTGATTCTATTACAGAATGCTCAATTATTCACCCATTTTATCACTCTAGTACTGTCCATAGTAATGCTTTCCACTTACATATAAATCATAAAGGTGTCATAATGAGATGGTGAAGTGAGCATTTGATTTCTCGTTTCTCTGATGTAAAAAACAGAGTGGGGGACAGTAGGAGATGATGGGGGGGGGGGGGGTAGAGAAGTGAGAAGAGAGAGCTAGGGGAGGAGGGTGTAATTGAAGGGAAAATGATAGAGAAGAGAGCCAGAAAAGGAAGTTAGAGGGAGAAATAAACAAAATGAAGACAGAATGCGAAAGAGAAGTGAGGAAGAGATCAAAAGTGAGAAAGAAAGGGGACGAGGGTTCGGAGCAGAGAGGTAAAGCAAATACAGCATGGGGCGAGATGAGAGGGAGAGAGGGAAAGAGCGAGATTCGGCGTGCAATGAAATGAAATCCAATCTTGATTCACTAGAGCCATGCATGGCATCCATCACCATTATGACACCCAATGTCCGCTCAGGACGCTCGTATTGAAGCCAAGAGGAGCCGCCAGGGAGTCCCGTAGTTCGCACGGGTGAATGGTCCACGCGGCTAGTAACTCTGTGTGTTCACACTTGGTAGAAACACAAAGATATTTCTATTGAACCAGAGCTTTTAAAGATAAATTCCAGTTTTGGTAACGATCTCAAAATGACTTTTTACAGAATCTAATATAATGACCACCCAAGTGTCTGTTTGTATGAATAACAAATATGTGCCAAAGGATTCTGGAAGAAATTGTGTAATTGCTGAGAAATAAGCAAAATAAGCGCGGATTCGGTCACTTCCGTCGGATCTTTATTCCAGCAATAATAATACACTGTCCCACGTGTGCCTATCTGTGTTGGTGATCTTCAGTGTGAACGTTTTTCAGCGTAGATTTCAAGATTTCACAAAGTTCAGTTTATGTAACTGTACCAGATCTAGATCCTCGATGATATACTGACAGTTAAGCCTTGTTTTACAGACTTTCTCATGAAATCAGTGTTTACTGCAACTACTGGAATTTCTCTTTAAGCCCAATAAAACAGCAAACTCATTTTACTGACAGTGTACATCAGGGCTCTGTCTTACAAAGAGGTGCGATTGTTCTGATCAATCGTAACTCTATGGAAATCCATCAGTGTCATAATTTTTTTCTACATGAAATTTGCACAATGTCCTTTGTAAACAGAGAGAAGCATAGTGAATTTTCAAGAAAACATTGAATATACATCATAGCTAGAAAATGTTTTGAACAAACATGAATAATACATGTTGACGTTGCTGGCCGTCCATAGTTACGATTGATCGGATCAAATTGTAACTCTTTGTAAGAAGGGGCCCAGGAGAGTAATCCACTCTCAATCATTACCAGTCCCTTGGAGACGACCTTAAGCTGTCAGTCCTCTGGTTGCTTTTTTACAAGCATTCTTGCTTTCTTAGCAGTTGGGTAAAAAAAATCACCACCTAATATGTGAAGAAAAAAAAAATTACAGCAAATAACCAACTGAAATGTTAAATCATGCCCAGCAGACCCTTTACACAAATAATAGATTTTTTTTAGCAGCTCATGTACATTTTTTGTTATCCCATAATCTTTGTACATCAACATTGTTGTTTGAGCATACTGATTGTGACATGACATGATCACCAGAGCTTTGCAACCATTTCTTCCCAAAATCAGGATGGAAGATTCAGGTCCTTTCAAGAGCTAATGTCAAGGAACTGCATTGTTTTAAAGCATTTAATCTGTTTGATACCATTTATTTTCCATCAATTTATACAGTATTTTGCCAAAATTCATTTTCAATGTGTGTCATTCTTCAGTCTAGTTTAGAGTGTTTTATTTTGTATGAGGGATATCCAGGCAGTTTGGCTGTGTTCAGATGAATAACAAAGTTGTTCTTTTTTTTTGAAGCCAAGAGAGCCACCTGATTAATATGTCTGAATGGTCTTTGCAGGTAGTTAAGCTATGTTCACACAAAATAAAATCATTGTTCAGTCGAATGTTTGGTGTGGGAGAACAGTAGACCATTTTGTAGTTTGGTATCTAGTATAGACCAGTTTGTAGTTACTTCATGGACAATTTTGGTCAAATGACCTTTCATTTCTTTCATTATGATAGGCAGATTTCAAAGCAAGATCTTACGTAAGCATGCCTTACATAGCAGGATGAAGAAATTTAATAGTAAGGTGACTAGAATAGCACACCAATGAACTTTTTATGAAGGTATTGGTTGCCTACTTTGAAATACCAGTCGCTAGTGGATTTATTGTTTTATGTGGATCTAATGCAACAAAAAATTCAAAAGAATAAATGAATAACCAAGACATCAATGTTTGTGCTTATCTCATTAAATTTTAAACCACCATGTCACTTTAGTACCAATGGCCTTTTTACGATCATGTGTAGAATCTTCCGATTATACACAGAACTACGAAATGGCTTGTTCTTATATTGAAAGACAAGAAAAGATGCCATTGAGTCTGATGGTTTGCATGGGTGAATTGTTAAAGGACAAGTCTACCCCAATCATAAGTTGATTTCAATTAAAAGAGAAATATCCAACAAGCATAACACTGAAAATTTCATCAAAATCAGATGTAAAATAAGAAAGTTTTAAAATTTTAAGTTTTGCTTAATTTCACAAAACAGTTATATGCACATCCTGGTCATGTATGCAATGTATTTCATTACATGAAATATGAAATATTCTTAATTTTATCCTCATTGTCAAGTGAAACAAAGATTAATTCCCCCCTTGAACATGAAGAATTAGCATCGTTTTAATACTATATGGTTCAGTCAAGTTTGTCCTCATAGTTAAATCTGTAAAAATTAAATATTGTATAATTCAATCAATCAATAACAAAAAGAAATAGTGAGTGATGAACATCATCGGCTGTCTCATTTGCATGTCACTGAGATGTGCATATAACTATAATATAAGACGAAAGCACCTTCCCCGCCACTTTATTTCACATTTCACCCTTTTTCATTCACTAGATATTAATTCTGTCTAAAGCAGTAGATGGCAGGTTCGAATCCCGCTGGTTCCAATTTTTTCTGACTTATGATTTATGATTTTCATACAGATCGAGCATACTGATCTTATGATTTTCATTACAGATCGAGCATACTGATCTTAAACAAATAGGAGTAATGCCGAAAATTTGTTAAACAAATTAAATCAACTCCTGTTTTCATATTTTTTTTTGATTGAGAAAGTTTGATTGTTCGTTCATGCTTTTTTCCTATGAAAACTGACCTCCTGTGAGTAGGCATAAATTACTATCCCCCATGGCTTCGAGCAAGTAGAGGTATACTCGGGGCATATGCTTGAAACGACCATAAAAACGCCATTACTGCTTTGGTATGAACAGACCAGAGTCCAGCGTCCATCATGCGCGATTTCCGCTCGATAAGGCACCGGATCGATTGCAAACCATCTCGATTTCATCCAAATTTTCAGGTGCATGTTGAAGATGAAATTATTGCGCGGACGTGGCGATGAGGGAGCTTCTCCTCCGACACAATTTCCAAATTTTTATTGTGTACAGATAAACAGATGCATGCGTTGACGGCTGCAAAGATTGCCCCGGAGAGACTGGCCGGGATGGAGCGAGCGCTGTCCAGTTATCGATTGGACTCGTTCTTTACCTGCAGACGTTTGTTGGGTCAATAGTGCAGACAGTGTATTCAACGGTCATCATGATGATAGATTTTGCTTTTTATTTGCAGTTTCTTCTTTGATCGAAGGTAAAGAGTGCTCTGACATTTGCTTTAGGATATATTTCCATTCTTTTGGATTATTTGGAATTATTTATACAAATGTTTATGTGTTGGAGAGTGTGTGTGTCTAGTGCTTAAAATGAGAATATATTATATTTCTAGAGTGCTTAGATGTTCCAAAGCAGAGGGGGGGGGGTCAGTGTTTTGGTTATGTTGATTGTTACCTTTTACATGTTCTATCTTTAAAATTTTCTTGAATTTTACTAACATTGTCAGAATAGTGAAAGAATGGCCTACATACAGTAATTGGGACTTTGCAAGTGTGCAAATATTCCAACAGTCATACTCTGTAAAAACTGTGGTATTAAACTGACACCAATTGGTGTTAATAGAGGACCACACCCTGAGGTGTTAAAATTACACCCTAAAGATTCAACATAACACCAAAGAGTGTAAATGTAACAACCAAAGGTGTTGTAGTAACACCTATAGGTGTAAAACTAACACCACCAATTAAATATGGTGTAAAATAACTGGTGTGGTCCTCTATGTACACCGGTTAACACCACAGTTTTTGCTGTGTACTGTGATGCTCATATTCAGGTATTGATTCAAATTGTCCAATCATAAAATACCAAAATAATACATCAATTTTTTTATGATGGAATTTTTTTATGCTTTTTGGTTATCCATTTATTGAGAGTGATTCTGTTTAATCAGTTTTACTTATAGAAGTTGACCTGTTTGTAGAGTGAAAAAAAATTATGTGTGATAAATGAAATCCTTTGTTATCTCTACCCTTTGAAAGTGAGAGTAGACTTTCAGGTTTTGTTGAAGTAATTCTTGAATAGTTGGCTAGCTAGTGCACCAAATAGAAAAGAGAAAATTTAGAAGTGTTTTCCTTACCCCAAGAACTGATAATTTAAACCTACATACACTAACCTTGACCACACCAGACACTTGGCACTGGTGTTGACTTCAGGGTGTTAGCTCAACACCAATTCACTCAGTGGTGTTATTATGTTGCATTTGGTCATTATTTCAATTTTCTTAACACTATTTGGTCTTGTATGAAAACTCAGGGGGTATTTTTTTTACTTGCAATAAGTGATGATATGGTTATTCATGAAACATTAATTTGTGTTATTAAAAAAAAAAAAATTCACTCTAAATTATGCAACCTGAAATAAATTCAGATAGACTGTGAATAAGTGACCAGTCAAAGTCTGGATGTTATTTGAATCCTAAAGAATTATTGTTTTAATCTTAATGAAATTCAAATCTTAAGATTCAAATTCTAATATCGAGGATGTAAATTCAAACCTTGGAGATTTAAATTCAACTCTTGGAGTTTCAAATTCAAAATTTAGATATTTGAATTCCAATCTTTTAAGATTTAATCAAATCCAGTGTTCTGGTGCCATCTTGAACTAGATTTATTCCATTACTATAAATCAAGAAGGAAAACGCAAGAAATCAAACTGACTCATAATGGAGTCCATTGAAGTGTAAGTAGTTTATAACAGTAAAGAATGCATCTGTATGGAAGCCAAAAAGTGCCACCGAGATGTTGAGATAATTATCTCGGGAAGTCGACATCTTGATAGCAAAAGATAAGATGACGAGATCCCAGATCTCATCATGTCGACATCTTTTAGAAGAGATGTTGAGATGACAAGATCCCGGATCTCATCATGTCAACATCTTTTAGAAGAGATGTTGAGATGACAAGATCCCGGATCTCATCATGTCAACATCTTTTAGAAGAGATGATGAGATGACAAGATCCCGGATCTCGTCATGTCGTCATCTTTTAGAAGAGATGATGAGATGACAAGATCCAGGATCTCATCATGTCAACAACGTGTAGAAGAGATGATGACATGACAAGATCCAGGATCTCATCATGTCAACATCTTGTAGAAGAGATGATCAGATGACAAGATCTTCGATCCATGATCATGTCATCTAATCATCTCTTCTTAAAGATGTAGACATGACGAGATCCAAGATCTTGTCATCTCATCATCTCTTCTACAAGATGTCAACATGATGAGATCCGGGATCTTGTCATCTCATCATCTCTTCTACAAGATGTCAACATGATGAGATCCAGGATCTTGTCATCTCATCATCTCTTCTTAAAGATGTTGACATGATGAGATCCGGGATCTTGTCATCTCATCATCTCTTCTACAAGATGTCAACATGATGAGATCCGGGATCTTGTCATCTCATCATCTCTTCTAAAAGATGTCGACATGATGAGATCTGGGATCTCGTCATCTTATCTTTTGCTATCAAGATGTCGACTTCCCGAGATAATTATCTCAACATCTCGGTGGCACTTTTAAGCTTCCATACATTTGTGTGTATACTTCTCCGATGCTTGAAGGACAAATTCACCCCAACAAAAAGTTCATTTGAATAAAAAGAGAAAAATCCAACAAGCATAACACTGAAAATTTCATCAAAATTGGATGTAAAATAAGAAAGTTATGACATTATAAAGATTCGCTTAATTTCACAAAACAGTTATATGCACATCCTGGTCTGTATGCAAATGAGGAGACTGATGGCATCATCCACTCACTATTTCTTGTGTATTTTATTATATGAAATATTCTAATTTTCTCCTCTTTGTCAAGTGAAACAACGATTAATTCCTCCCTGAACGTGTGGAATTATTAATTGTTTAATGCTATATGGTTCAGTCAAGTTGGTCCTTATTGTCAAATCTGTAAAAAATGAAATATTGTATGTTTCAAACAATAGAGAACAAAAGAAATAGTGAGTGAGGGACATCATCGACCGTCTCATTTGCATGTCATTGAGATATGCATATCTCTGTTTTGTGAAAAATAAGCGAAACTTTAAAATATAACTCATTTTACATGCGATTTTGATGAAATTTTCAGTGTTATGCTAGTTTGATTTTGCTCTATTTATTCAAATCAACATTCTTCTGGGTTGGATTCCCCTTTAAATGAAAACCTGTTCAAAATTTAAAGGTTACTGCAGTGCGGAAGCATGAAAGAATAATTGGCTATACACCATGCTTTGCTGAACTTTGGAATGACCATAGAGAAAGAATGAATGGGTAGGGTGGTCCGTTGTCCATTATCACCCTATTGCCCACATCATCTGGTGGAGTGCATCTTATCAATTATTTAAATGAGCAGGTATCGTTAACTTGGTAAGGTGAGAGCGTATCTCCTCCGCCGCATCCTAGGATGCTCTCCAGAGGCTCCGGTAGCCTTGTATCCATCCTCAGTTAATTATTTCCTGGCTAGACGATATAGAATTCTTTGAAATATGGAGCCTTGTATTCGACCTTGGTGAACTTTTTCCAGGGTGAGAAGATATTGTTTGAAAAATGTAGTCATGTATCAACCCCGAGTAAATTATTGTATCATATAGTTATTAAGTGCTGAACCTGCGTATTTTCCATGTCAGTCACTTTTTTATGAAAGTCATCTTTGCAGATGGCAGATGGTTTACCATCTGTAGTGTGTAGGTCGATTTACACAAAATGACTGACTGCAAATATAACATGAATTATGGATTCATGATGTCATTAAAATGGTGTATTCTGCCTATATTAAGAATATTACGATCATCATATAACTCAGCTTTGAAAGAATATTTGTTTTGGCAGATGTTTTTCATCCAGATGTAAGAGTTTGTTGATACTCTTTATGCTTTTAAAACTCTGTAGCTGGCTGCAGTGAACATGAATAATAAACTGATGAGTTTGGTATCAAAATTGCACAAAACAAGATAATGTATTTTGATAGCTTATACTTGCTTCCCAGTGAGGTGGGCGATATAAAATGGGACAAATTTGTTGGAAAAATTTTGTGATCTTACGTGATAATTCATTTTGATCTGGTGTCCAATCAACATATTAAAACCTGTTTATATAGGCATAGATTGGGTGATTTCAAGTCCAGTGATGGCCTTGGTGTTGGTGTTTTGGATTGCTTCCCCGAGCTCCAAAACTTAGGGTGTGTTTATGCTTCCATTGCAAGGAAAGAATCAGCGATTTCAAACGATTCAAAACGCTGATCGTAAACGTGGTTCTGGGAGTGCTATTTATGCTTAACTTTTCAGAGCAAATCATGATCTCCAGCTGGCTTAGCAACGTAAAGCGAGGTCAAATTGGGCGTGCCTTTTTTCGAAAGTTTTTTTCCGATTGTTGTTATTACGTGGAGATAACATGGAGCAATACGACTGTATTTGCCCGCGGATTTTCATCTCACCGGAAGCATGTACCAAATGACGTCATTTAAACACGTTTACGATCGTAGTTCTGTTTATACTTCCCCAGCAAGCCTGATTCTGGTCAAACAACGTTTACAAACGCACCTTTTTGTGAGTTTACGATCGGCGTTTTGAAACAGCGTTTAAATGAATGTAAGCATGGACGCAACCGTGTTTTGGACTAATCACGTTTGGAAACGCTGATTCTGGCCTGAAAAGTGGAAGCATAAACACGGCCTTAGAGTTTGTGAAACTGATCCAGATCACATTATTGTCATCCTGTCAACTAGTGAGTGACTTCTTGGGACCTTCTTCATTTTGTGTTTGGTGTTATAATGGTGTAAAAATTGACCTAACACCAAAAGGTCAACACTGAACTTGAGATCACCCAATGGCTTGATAACTTCTGGATGACATCTTTGTCTGCACTTTCCTGACATCCAGTCACTATATTCGTAATAAATGCTCAAAAAGCCCCCTCAAAAGTAAAAACATTTCAGAGATACAGGGGCTAGATTCAAAATTTCACAATAACTTCATTGATGAAATAACAAAATTAACTGCTCCAACACTTTTTGAAAAATTTCAATGTTAGATGAAACTCACATGCAGTATGTATCATAACACTACCAAAGCTTAATACAGATTTTTAACATGTTTTATTAGATTATGATTCATATTTTTGTTTTAACTTCTTAAGAGGGCCTTTTTAATAGTGGAACCATTTTTATGAAAATGAAAACTATTATGCAACATGAATTGACTATGAAGTTTTATTATCAAAATGGTATCGGTGACTTTGTTTGTTATTCTTGTAGGATTCATTATGGGTAGAGATTAGAAACATCTTTTAAACTTCCGTCACTTCATCTTAACACCTCGCCTAAGGAAAACCATGTTGGAATATAATGAATCCGTGTTAGAAGGGCAAATCCAGCATTTTCAAGGAAGAACTCATTTCAAATTCTAGTCTCATTTTTGTAGTATCCCGTTCCATCTCTAAATTATCATCCATCCATCAACTTTCAAGGGTTTTGCAAAAACAAAATATACCATCATTTTTTGAAAGCAAGAAACCTGATAGCTGACTGCCATATTGGCTCCAATCCATAGACACCGTTGTACGATTGTTGTTTCAAGCGGGGTTATCGGATACCTCCCAAACAAATGCAGGAAGGTGTCAGATCTCTCGCTTCCAAAACCCGTTTCGCTCGCCGAATCACAACAATTAAGGCGTTGAGTAATAGAGAGGAAAAACATCCCCTAGACAAATTTATTGATTTACTCCTCGCATATTGTGCCTGTTTTTCATTGGGGGAGAGACATTTTTCAATGCTTTGTAAAATTTCCACAGTTAGGTCAAGCATAAGATTCACTTTCTATTCATTTTCTTACTTCATGTCATAATAATATTCAATTTTTGTTTCTTCATCATTTTTATCATCATCATCTTCCTCCTCCACTTCTTGATTTTTATCCATTTCATTATGTTATCATCATCATCATCATCATCGTCACAATTGTCATCACCATCATCATCATCATCACCACCATCGTCATCATCACCACCACCATCATCATCATCATCACCATCATCATCACCATCATATTTATCACCACCACCATCATCATCATAATCATCACCATTACCATCATCATCAACACCATCATCATCTTCACCATCATCATCATCATCATCACCACCATCATCAATATCATCATCATCACCATCATCATCATCATCATCATCACCATCATCAACATCATTATCATCATCATGATCACAATTATCTTCATCGTCATCATCATCTTCATTATCATCATCATCATCATCATCATCATCATCATCATCATCATCATCATCATCACCATCAGCATCACCATCATCATCATCATCACCATCATCATCATCACCACCATCATCAGTTTCAACACCATCATCATCATCATCGTTCTTTTTTCTTTTCCTGCTTTCTTCTCCTTTGCCTCTACCACCATCATCATCATCATCGTTCTTTCTTTTCCTGCTTTCATCTCCTTTGCCTCTACCACCAACATCATCATCATCATCATCATCATACTCCTCTTTCTATGTCACTTTTCTCCCCATCCATCTCCCATTTTCCCTCTTTGTATTTTTTCTCTCCTTCATCTCCTTTTCTTTCTGTCATCTCTATCTGGGCCCTGTCCATCTCCCCTTCTTTCACTTATCCCCTTCATTTTTTTTTTCCCCCCCTTCTCTGTCTTACCTCTTATCCTTTCCTTCTCTCTTATCCTCCTAGAATTTGACCATCCTACCAATTAATATATCTCGAGCCGGCGCAATTCTGGAAATACTGTGCTTCAGGACAATGTTCTGTTCTCATTTTCTTTTTCTTCCCATCATTGCACAGTTTCCATAACCCACTTCTTTAACACAAAATCAATTAAAATAAATCTTGACAAACATCTTTCATTCCATACCAAGATGACGTATTGGTACCTGATCTCTCCCCTTTATGAATTATTTTCATCTTCTACCTTTGTCTTCATGCTCCAGATACGTCTGGAAGAAGTGTTATTTTATCATTCTCTTGATCTAGATACATACTTTGTATCTTTCTTTGAATTCTTTCTGCCGAGGTATTTTGACGGATGAGCCTCGGATTCAGTGCATTAATAAGTGGAGATAATAGATTTTGAGAGGCAGAAATTGGAGCACATCCAGGATTCATTTTAGAGGGGGGGGGGGTGATATTTCAGAAGTAAAACAATTGAAATTATCAATTGTTCGGTCTGAAATTACCAAATGGATAGTTTTCAATTACTTATTTGTAATCAAAAGTGAAACCTACTATTAAATATATTTCATGTAATGGCTGAATAAATTGAATTTGAAATAGTAATTGCAAGTTTGGAATTAGATCAATCATAACTTTCCATATTCTTAATGAAATGTTTGGAAAATTATGATTGGGGGATTATTGAATATATTTCATATAATGGCTGAATGAATTGAATGTGAAATAGCAAGTTTGGATTTATTTCATTATAAACTTTTCATATTTTTACAAAATGTTCGGAAAATTATAATTGGGGAATTATTAATTCAAAAGCTTATGGGTATATCCACAACACACTCTGCTTTATTCTAGGTCCCTCCAAACTGAATGAAATACTGTATAGATTATACTTTTTCTTCTTTTTAAATCTGCATTGGTTATAGTAAATATTTGTATGCTTTCAGAGGGAGTTATATCTTTTTGTATTTTGACTGATTTGTGAAAAATAAATAAAATGAACGGATGAAAATGGCTATTTTAGAAAGAATGGGGAAAAAAGCATTGATTAATGACAGCTGTATGGGTAGATGTAAACACAGTATGTATATTGGAAGATAGGGCTTACTCTGTGCGTTTGAATCCTTTCACAACATCGAGTCTGTCTATAGGGCCGTCTGCACCAGCCCAAGTTTTCAAATTAGTGCGCTATTTCCGATCTGGTAAATTATCCCGCTCTGAACAATCTCAAGATTATTTATAATGGAGACGCAATTATTGTGCTAGTTCTTAAGATTAATCTCGAGATCGCAATCCCAAGTCAGCTTGGGATTATTTGCAAAATAGCGCGCTATTTTACGAATCATCCCGCTAATTCGCAGGTGCAGACGCACTCAGGAGTATTTATTCACGGCGTCAGACCACAGTGCATCGATGCCTCGCTTGAGCAGGAATCGCTCTTCTTGCGATGGTGGAGACAGGGTTTCTTGAATCTCGAGATTAATTGCGAAGAGGGCCGATCGGGCTTAAATCTCGAGATTGAGCAAACTCAGGCTGGTGGAGCACCGCCTTATAAGGTACTCGTTCGAGATACATATGTATCATTTCCTTGAAGGAGAGCCGAGGGTAAAGGCTTTGATTTCGTGATGAGATAGTAACATTCATCAGCCCGTATTGCAATGAGACAGGTTTATGTCACTGGTTGGTGTTAAGTAATCTACACCACTAGTGTTATTTACAGAGGACCCCATTAGGCATTCTACACTAGTGTAGAAAATCATGGTGTTTACACCATCAGAAGGTTTTGAACCAACCTCATAATTCGTTTCAGCTATGAACCTACAACTGATGGTTAAAACACAATTTCATGCAAAATTAACCTGAAGGATGTTTTTAAAGTTCTTTATGGTAGGTTCATATACTTTGGGTTAGTTAAAATATATTCTGAGAGTGTATAATTCAACATCCAATGGTGATGTATCACATTTTGCTTATTGATTATTATAATAATAATAATGATAATACGCTTTTATATAGTGCTTGATACATCGAAACAACATGTCTAAGTGCTTTAGAGAGATATTATTACCCCGGTCATTGGATTCAATCAGTCATTCCCGCACAACAATGTATGCACATCCTCCACTCCCTGGGGAGTATTCCAGTCAGTCGCACACAGTACTGGGGCCTGTTGCAGATAGAGTTGCAATCAATCGCAACTCCAAAAATCATGCGCAACTTGATTTTCAACCAATCAACAGCGCGCATTTGGGACTTGCGATTGATTTCTTTGCTTGTGTTTAAACGCAACTCTTTCTGCAACGGGCCCCTGGACGAGCTACCATGACTTTCACATCCTACTGGGTATCCATTTAGCACCTGGGTCGAGAGTGGCAATATTAGTATGAAATGAATTCCAAAGATATTTTTTAGTTTATTATCTCATTTCAACCCCACAGGGGAAAGTTCATTTGAAAATGTAAATCCCCCCCCAAAAAAAAAAACAAAGGGGAAAATTGTAAAACATAAAATTCAATGAATTCTTTGATGAGAATAATGATTAAGGATGGTGAATTTAGATTTAGATTATATTTCTTATTTACTTGGATATAAGCTTAGTTAAACTATCACCCATTTTTTTCTCTCCAAATTTCCTTATTGACACCAGTTTTTATAACACAATAAGTGTATATTTTATGATTTCAAACCATGATTTATTAATTTCAGTCTACAGCTTTTTGATTCTGCACACATTTTATTGCTGTTATGTAATATTAAATTGCAGAACAATCCTCATAAATTGCAAATGGATTCAATACAAATTTTAATCTAATGATTTTCTATTCCATTTTTAAAATAACTTGAGTAAATGGTAGAGAAGGAGTAGTTTTTGCTCAACATTTTCTACCTTTTTTGACAGTTTTAGCTGCTGTCATTTCCCCCAGGGCAATGCTGTCCATTTTCCATGTAACACTTTAATATTCACTATATCATTAAAAGGGTATGTTTTCATGCTCCTCTCTTGCTGAACAGTTACCATTGATATTACTTGCCCTGGGATTAATGTTGATATTTGAAGGAAGAAATTTTGATGAAAATTATTTTTTACTCTGTAATGATTTGTTTTCAAATTTATATAAAATGAAAAGGGGGACTAAGGAGGAGGGTGTGAAAACACACTGTCATTTTCTAAAGTGCACACGTCCGTCAGCCATAATGCTCATGGCCCTGTGAACAATTATGCAACTGTCACATCAACAAAACTGGATTTTCATAAAAATGTCTCTTGTGAAACGTTAATGTGTTTAATGTAATGGTATATTATTGATTTATCGTCTATAATGAAATTTATCGAAATTTTTAAACCTAATTACTTCCATCATTAAGCTGATGTATCCCTCTAAGGCCGTGTTTATGCTTCCACTTTTCAGGCCAGAATCAGCGTTTCCAAAAGTGATTAGTCCAAAACACGGTTGCGTCCATGCTTACTTTCATTTAAACGCTGTTTCAAAACGCCGATCGTAAACTCACAAAAAAGTGCGTTTGTAAACGTCGTTTGACCAGAATCAGGCTTTCTGGGGAAGTATAAACAGAACCACGATCGTAAACGTGTTTAAATGACGTCATTTGGTACATGCTTCCGGTGAGATGAAAATCCGCAGGCAAATACAGTCGCATTGCTCCATGTTATCTCCATGTAATAACAACACTCGGAAAAATTTTGACCTCGCTTTCCTGTGAAGCCAGCTGGAGATCGTGATTTCGCCAGTAAGCATAAACTGCACTCCAGAACCACGTTTACGATCAGGGTTTTGAATCGACGTTTGAAAACGCTGATTCTGTCCTCGCAATGGAAGCATAAACACACCCTAAGCATCTCATTTGATACCCATGATCACCTTGCCGCTCATTGGTAGGCAAGCATGGAATTTATTGAGCGCTAATCTATTGCTGTTCACCGACCACTGAACAAATAGATCATTTGTGAGCTACGGCTTGTCAGGCTGGCTTGACGCATGCTGCTGTCCCCAGATTTGACTGGGATAGAGAATTACCTCAATCGTGCGTGCCGGATTTCATGTCACGACGTGACCGGGAACGAAACACGGCACATAAACAGAATTGTGGAGCATGATTATTAACAGCTTTTGGAAGTGCGTGTTGGATTATTATTATGGATTACTGCATAAACAGAGGTATAATTTTCACGCAATCATTGAATTAGGAGAAGGAGACTAGCTTGTTTCAGTGCATTTGGAAATTGGGATTTGAGCACAGTAAGCGGAAATTGATAACGCCCAACTAGAGGTAGCAAAAGAGAACTATTGGATGAGAACGAAATGGAGAGGAAGAGAGAAAAAATATTGAGTAGAGTAGAGTAGAGAAAAGGTAAAGTCAGTGAAAAGGGGGAGGGGTGGAGAGAAAAGAAGAGAAGGGGAGAGAAGAGAAGAGCAGAGAAGAGAAGAGGAGAGAAGAGGAGAGAAGACAAGAGAAGAGGAGAGAAGAGAAGAGCAGAGGAGAGAAGAGGAGAGGAGAGAAGAGAAGAGAAGAGGGAGATGGAGATGAAAAGGAGGAAGTGAATATTAAAAAAAAGATGGAAAATTTGAGATAATAGTGAAAAAAAGAAAAGAATGTAGGAATCAAAAGGGGAGGAAGAAAGGTAGGAAATCAAGATTAAAAGGAAAGGATTAGAGACAAAAACGATTAGAGACAAAAAGAAACTATACAGTTTAATAAAAATTCTGTGTATATCCATTTTCCTTTCAGTAATGATCGTTTGTTTTTCATCACAGGCAGAATGGAATTATAAGTGATCTTGATAACATAAAACAGTATTTCAAATCACTTTCATAGAAATCCTTGCAAATTACATAAAATATCCATCCACAATAATGCATTTTCATTGTATTTTTTTCAAGTAATTTTTATTTCAAGTAAATAGATAAGTGTTTGGTTTGGTACCTCAAAAGCAAAAGAGCCCTAAAAAACGGACAAACTGAAGCTTTTTCGACATGCACTCATTGGGGTAAGATCGCATGAATGACCAGAACGGTAGAGAGAAACAATATTGAACAGAACTGACACGGACAATAGACGTAAAACAACGAGCTTTTCTTCAAATTAAATAACTCTTTAGCCAACCAAGCTGTAAGCAAAAGACCATCATTCTACATGTGTGACTCACTGGTATTTGCTCAGATGTTAATATGGGTCAGACTTTCTGTTAGTGGAATTCCCAACTGAAATTAACACTTGGGATTAAACATCCTGGTTTAGAAAGTTCACTTTTACCGCCACCTTTGCTCTTTTCAAATTTCCAGACAAGATATGCAACTGAATATGGGAAAAGAGGTGTACTCAAAAAGTTGTGCAAAAAAATGGACAGGCTGTTTAATCCATAATGTCTCTTTCCTATAATTACAGGGATCCGATGTTCCAAGAGGAAATAGTATATATATAAAGTACATGATTTTGTAGAACATTCTCACATAAATTTACTTAGCTTTTAAACAATCCATATTTTACACAATGTTGCTTTGATGTGTAGCTGGATGGATTTTATCTTTGAACATTAAGGCCCGAATTCACAAAGGTGGTTTTCAAAACCCACGGTTGAGTCCATGGTTTATGCAGATTTCCTGTATAAATTATGCTTAATTTAGCGCATATTGGGCGCGTGTATAAAACATGTCCAATGCTGATGCGCAATTTTTGTCACAGTGCGCCAAATTGACGCCTGTTACCATGGTTAGATATGCTATTTCATTCATGAGTCCACTCTTCAAACAGTGGACTCATGAATGAAATAACGTATCTTATCATGGTATAAGGCGTCAATTTGGCGCACTGTGACAAATGCGTGCATCGGCATTGGACATGTTTTATACACGTGCCCAATACGCGCTAAATTAAATTAAGCGTTATTTATATAGGAAATCTGCATAAACCATGGACTCAACCGTGGGTTTCAAAACCACCTTTGTGAATTCGGGCTTAAGACTTTCATATCTAATAAAGATTTTGTGTGAACTCTCATTCTCAGCTCTGTTAATACATTTCATTAATTGTAAAACGTATTACTGATGATTAGTATGCCAGTTTGTTTTCAAATTGTATTATTGATGTGTGTTTGTGAATGTGTGGTCTCTATTAATCTGATTTTAAATCACATCTTGAGCAAATTATTTCATTTTATGTCTTGAAAAATACCTTTTTTAACCACTGTATTTGAAAGTTATGTGTAGCCCTTTTCTCTCCTATAACCCAGTGAGGATGTTTAACCCACTGAATGTATGTGATTTAGGTAATGCATGATATTTCATGTATAGATTCTACCACAACATCTGTTAGACGCCTTTATTTGTTATTTATCTATGCCCCCATCTGTTTCTGTTTGCTTCTGCTCCTATGAAGTTTGAAATGCTAATGTTTTATCCCTTTATTTTTTTTTCTTCTCTTTTTTGCACAGAAAACTGATTTTCAAGTATTTTGGATGATCTCTATATAGTTTGAGATACTATTGCATCATGGCTTCGAACGTTGTTTGGAGGATACTCTACTGGGCTGTAGTGGCTTGTGCAATTCTATTACTACTAGCTTCATTTTTCCAGGAAGTTTCAGGAAGTAAGTTATTGTCCTTGTTTTTGAGTGGTCATCCTTGGCCCTGTCCTTGTCCACGGCAATCTGGCTTTGGCCTTGGCCCCAGACACTGCACTGGCAATGGTGATGGTAATGATGATGGTGGTAGTGCTGGTGGTGGTGATGATGATGATGATGGTGGTAGTACTGGTGGTGGTGGTGATGATGATGATCGTGGTGGTGGTGATGGTGATGGTGATGGTGGAGGTGATGATGGTACTCATATACCCTTTTTACACAGGCTAAAATTTCCTAAACCCCGTACTATAGGTGGGGCTAAATTGCCATTTAGCCCCACCTATAGTACGGGGTTAAGCTTAGCCCACTTTCTTTTTACACAGCACTTTTGCAAAGTGGGCTAACCCCACCTTTAGTACGGGATTATTTGGCCCTGCAAAAAAGCAGGGTTATCCCAGCAATTGCGGTGCTAAGAGCGATAGTACGGGGTTAAGATCGCTAGTGTAAAACGAAAGTGGGCTAAGCTTAACCCCGTACTATAGGTGGGGCTAAATGGCAATTTAGCCCCACCTATAGTACGGGGTTAAGGAAATTTTAGCGTGTGTAAAAAGTGTACAAGTGAAGTACTTGTACTACGAATGATCAACAAAAACCACTAGTCCGGGGTTAGCGAGTTTCGTGTGTGAAAAGCAAGCATTCCTTATCCGGGGTTAGCAATAACAATTTGGCATGTGTGAAAAGGAAAAAAAAAATAGTACGGGGTTAAGGATAGTACGGGGTTAGCGATAGTCCGGGCTAAGAAAATCCTGTGTAAAAAGGGTAATAGTGATGGTGGTGATGATGATGATGATGATGATGGTGGCAATGATGGTGGTGGGTAGTGATGATGATACATGTACTGCATACTAATGATGATAGTGATATTTGGTTTTAAGAAATGTCAATTTTTTTTCTACACAATCGATAAAATATCTTTGTGTCAGCAGCCAGACTTTAGAAAGAGTACAATGTTACACACCTAGAACGTCAGAGAGTATGATAGTATCTGCACAGGTTCTCCAGGGAAGTTGCAGTTTAGAATACATCACGCTTTGGATGATGAAAGGGAAATCTGCAAACTGTTTCTTAGACAAAAGAAGGGATATCCTATCAGAAATGATTAACATGTCAATAGAGGCAGTCTGTGGTGCATTACTATATTCTGGTAGGTCAATTCATAATTTGATATTTCTTTTTTTTGTCACTATCTTGCTGCCCGCCTTGGGTGATCATGGGTATAAATGGATCCTATCTCCATCTTAATAAGGTCACTGAAGGTCAAAAACTTACCATTAGCATAGATAAGTGTCCTCCAGGGGGTCGTCTGACTTGATTAAGAACTTTTTTGCTACCCCTGCCTCATATTGATGGAGGTCAAATTGATGCGCATCGCTAGACGTCTAATCAAGTGGTAATAGCAGATGATGAATTATCTTGTCTTTCTCTGATTCCACCAAAGCCCTGATATTGTTAACCAATATTTACAAGGACAGCTTGTCTAGAGAATCTTAACCTTTTCTGTAAATCCATGTATTATATGTCAATATGTCATTGAACTAGATTTATGAGGATGTGTAGCAGTTGTGGTATGCGCATATTTTCAGGATGTTTTTACCACTTAACAAAAACTACCTCAGGCATATTCAGTAGATGTCATAAATGGTGATTTTGAGGGGATTGAAATATGTATATTTATGTTAACAATTAAATGTATTCACATTTTTTTTTGCTAGATTTCCCAAATCAAACACTGCTTACCTTTCTTATACCCCTTTCATAAACCTATCCTCCAATTAGCCGCCTAAGAGTAATGCGGATAATTCAATAAAAATTGCGTTCACAAACTCCGAAAATAAGCCGCATTATTTTTACGAGCGCCCGTCCTGAAAAAGGCGGATAATCATCATGACAACTGGACACGCCCCCTCCGATGCGGTTGTGTTGGAAAAGGGTGACCTTGTGACCGCACCATGGCAATTATCCGCATTATTTGGAAATGCGTTCATAAACTCAAAATCTTGTCCCGATGCTGCTATTATGCGGATAATAGCAGCATCAAAATAATGCGGATAACTCTGGTCCTCCTCCAATTTTACGACCAAATTATGCTGCTATTAGCCGCATAATTGGGTTTATGAAAGAGGTATTAGTCTATCACATTTTACATGCATGTGCCAGACTCCCCATACTGTTAGAAAATTTATCCTTAAAATAAAAGAAGTTCCTTCAGCAGAGTCTTGGGAACACCTGTTATCTTGCCAGATTGCGTAATCTTACATTATATCATGTAAATGAAACCTTACAAATTTCCTTGAATAAAACACCCTTTTCCCCTTTTTAAACAGACCTGTTCTGTTAGATTGCAGAAAAATGCCTGTTTTATGAATTTATAGAATGATTCTGTTATTGCTTTTCTGCAAAATCTTCCTTTTTTCTTTAAAGTCAGGTTTTTTTAACAGTGCACCCCCCTTCCCATACCCTTGCATACATGTGCAAGTCACCTATCTTTCATAAGATTCTCGCAAATTTGAAGTTTTTATTCAATGATTGTAGTTGCAAGCCCACTTAACATCTTAATGTCCACTTCTTTCTGCATAGGTAATCAGAAAGAGGTCATTGAGAAATTCTTCTTGTTGCAAAGTCTATCCATGTGACTTTTAAATCGTATCTAATACAAAAGAGACATTCGGGAAATAGCGATACAAGACTATTTTGGTTTCTTAAGAAGGGAACTTTCCTCTTGAAGGAATTTTTCATCCGGCACGATCAAATATAAAAAGAAAGAGAGTTCCAAATGTCAGGGCCAGCATGTCGAATAGATCTATGGGCAAGAGCCGTTCTTGGGTTTTCTAAATGAATATGAATATGAAAATAGATTGTGATCATTTAAGCACTGTAATAACCTGATATTATGGGAGGATTAGTGGGTGAAATACAATATTGTTGCCAATTTAAATCATTATGTGCTCAAATAAGCACTGGAGTACGCATGGCATGCTTTCATTAAAGTGTTAATGGCCAAAAAGATTAAAAAACATATTACTTCAAAAGTTATTTTCTCAAACTTGTGGGCAGCGGCAGTACGTTGCCATTTCAATTAAAAATTCTTTTCAAGTTATTGGGACAGACCTCTAGAAAGGCATCATTAAATTTCCTTAAATTGTGCCCCAGAGATGAAGTCTAAAGCGAGCAAATAGTGGGTCGCGTTTTGAGTGTTGAGTGGCGATTATGTGCAGCTGTTCATGTAGGTCCTTGTGCGTTTTGTTGTCGATAACTATAGGCATGTATACTTGCATATCATGTCTCGTTCTCACTTATTTTGTTCTATCTTTGAAATAAACTGATGGGTTGTTTTGAGCTGATGTGTAGATTTTCGTCTGTGGCTATCTAATACTGATATGAACACAGACTGCCAGTCAGTCTTTTGCTTGCTATTTCATCTGTCAAGCCAGAACAGTAAAATTAGCAAGGTATTAATTACTAGCATACAGAGGGGAGGGAGGTCATCCCCCAGAAATTTTCATGATAATTAAAAAAAAAGGAAAAGCATTTGTATATTAAAGCAACCTACTAGTCATGTCACCGAGTCCATACAGTGTTTTCTTCATTCGGGTTGAATATTGTAGATTGGTATATGATGCAGTATTTGGTACCCTGGGGTACCAAATAATAATCCGCCATTTTGTTGAATTATTTATTTTATTTTTTGCGCTGTACCCTGGGTTACCAAAAAATGTGTACAAGTATATTTTAATGTTTTGTACAGATTTTTTTTTCTTTTTAGTGATCTTATGTAACAATTAATGCATGCAAATGATAACTTTATTCTAATTTTCATGTTCTGTTCTAATCTTCACTGTTCAATAATGATACCTGTAGTTGTCATTATTGATCTTATGTAAGTTAGCTGTCGAAAAGTATACTTAAATTCTTAAGTATAACATAATTTGTTTACTATTATTGGCATTAGATTGTATCAAAGAAAGGAAATAGGCGTTGTGATCATTGTCCCCATTCATTGTCATGATTGTCGCACCGATCGTACGACCGTGATCACCATGACAACAATGTAACTGTACACTATTACAACACGAGATGGCGCTGCACAACGCCGTACCCCGGGGTACTACGGTACCCCGGTGTACGGCATGGTGCATCATATACATGTATGAGGCAAGCTTACATGACATTCTTTAGAAATTGATTAAGTACATGTACCTATCCATTAAAACAAAAGAAGAGGTCATTTGCAAAAAGGTGCTCTAAAGGTAAATACAAATGGCTTATTTCCTTTTAAAAATCTACTGAGTAAAAAAACTGTAAAGGTTGATCTTTAATATTATTATCTATATAGAGTGTTTTAGCGATGCATTAAAAATGCCTATTTCGGTCTGCATCAATTGCCTGTGCAGTATCAGAGCGTATCCCTAAAAGGACCGAAATCCGAAGAATATCACTCCCATAGGCTCTTGTACAAAATTCGCTATTGAATATGAGAGCATATTCAACAGTATAGTGCGCATGTGCAAATGCATTAAATATACAATGTATACAACATTGAAAGCAATGCTATGAGCAGCAAGAGCACAACGACACTTAATGACGTCATAATGGACTACATGTACATGCAAGTCGCATGTCAATGACCAAATTTGATCTGATAAAGTGATGATGCCATTATGTAATAGGTGATATGACTTGTTCAATCAAATTTCTCCCTCTTTTTTGATTGGTTAGATTCACTGGACCATTTCCTTTGTTCTTGCTCGAGTGTAAAATCGAGTGTAAATCATGCTCAAAGATTGCTGACTGGGTCTGTAGGGGTGGGATAGATGATAATAATTATATAGGACGGCTTTATTTCATGAAATACCAGAAATATTCCACTCATTTGGCCCAATATTCCACTCATCTACGATTCATAGAATATTTGCCCAAACTCTTGGAATATTTCTGGTGTTCCATTCTGAGCCATCCAATATGATATAAATATTTGATAATGAATTGAAATATTGAATGTAAAATATCTCAAGAAATGCACAGGCTTTTATTCATGTCTGTAGAATATATTGACCAGCTTTGATATTGCTGTGAGGAATCGACAAATTTCAGATAATATTGAAAAGATGAATTGTAATTATTTCCTTCCGAACACCTACTCAGAAAGCAAAGTGTTTAGGTAGAGGAAAGGAGAATGGCTTGTGGGCCCCAGAGAGATGGACAATTTTACAAATTGATACGGGATATCCCCACGGGAGAAACAAGTGTCTTCCATAGATACAGGAGACCTAACTGTTACCCTTCGCGCTCGCACTTTGGCAGATTAATGGTAAACAATTCATCAATCGAATTACGCCTTAAACTGTGTTTCGGTGTGTCTTAAGTGGTGCAGTAGTGTCATGCAAGGGCCATGTTTGGTGAAATATTAACCATTTTCAAAAGCCTTCTTTCCACATACATGTACAAAACAGATATTGCCTCTGTGCAGTACACAATGAAATGACTACTTAGTGTTCGCTGAATAAAATGTTTGGAATGATATTTAGTGGTGGGGGGGGGGGGAAGGCGGGTGGGATGTCATATGTTGGTATTGTGGTATACAGTTGAGGGCAGGGTATGGGGGCAGTTGCCCCCTGAATGTTAAAAAACCCAAAATAAAAAGAAAATTACAGGGAAATGGTAAAATAAGAAATTATTTTCTATGTTTAATCCAAGTCACAATACTAGGTCTTTATTCCCAAAAGGCAATGTTCTGCTCTATTGTTTCGCTCACTGAGGACTATTTTGATCACAAGTGACATCACACATCTTAGTCGCATTGCCCATGTAAGGATCTCCATAGCATTAGTGATCGCAATATTCAAATGCTCATAAATTTCTCGTTATTTGTCCGTAAGTTGATCTGTTTCTTTGCTTTTTCTGTTTTCACACAAGCTATCTTTTTCTAAAGGTTCATTCTCCCCTGTTTTTATTTATCAACATAAGTAGTGCTGTTAACAGATGACAATAGTTTGAAAATCATTCATATGGGCCCCACTGGATTTATTCCTCATTTGATGAGGTGGTTTCTCATCTGCATATCTCATAAAAAATCTTCCAATCATGAAGAAACACCTGTTCTCGCACCGCGTCTCACGAACGGAACTTTACAGTTGACCCCCCCCCCCTCATACTGATTATATGAGAAATCACGTTTCGCTCTACATATTGATTTATTTACCGAGGAAGATGGCTGCATTGGGATCAAGCTTTCCTCAAACTTGGAGGCAGCGTGGAATCCTGCTCACATATCCCCATGGCGACGGTTCTGGATCCTCGACCGACAGTCGTGCTTCAAGTACGATGGAATGTTTGCTATGGGAATTCTTCCCGGTTCTTTTCTCTTGCGTTTTTTGTTGGGGGGAATGGTTTAAGGGATTTTAAAATGGCAAGCAGATTTAAATGATAGATACAAATTTGGATGGCATGCAGAAGAACTTAAAGGAGGAGAAAGAGGAAGAGGGGGTGGAGGGGTAAAAAGCGGGGGATGTTAGAGGGGGAAGAGGAACGGGAGAAAGGAAGCAATATGGAAGTAAGAATGGGAGTATGAAGGAGGATAAGGGAACCGAAAGCAAAATAAACAGGAGAAAGGCACGTAAGAAATTTTGATTTCAAAGAAGGCAAACAGAAAAGATAGCAAACAAAGATATGTTTGATAAAATCCCATCATATTAACTTTTGAGTATTCAGATTGAAATTGCTATCACATGATAGATCGGTGTTATCACATTCAAACAAAGATGAGTAAAGTATGTTACTTTAGAGTTATATAAATAAATGACTGCTATTTGCACATAAATCCTATCTCACAATGGTATTAAACTGTATATGTTTATAAATATGTAAACATGAATACTCCAATTGTCAGTGTTTGCATCATGACATGTTTGTATATGAATAAAGTCCATGTTTTTAATTGAAATTAAAATTGAAAACTGAAACCTGACTGATATAAAGCCAGATAGTCTGTTGAAGATATGATATTGTTTGTTCAGTCCCACATGTCCATATTCATGTGTGCAGCTGCAGTCTATTGATTTTTCTCAGGCATAGAAATCTGCATTAGACTGAATGTATACGATCAATTAAAGCAATATACGAATATATTTGTATTGTACTTGTTTTTTTAGGAATGGTTGTGAGCTTAGAAGTGAGTTTGTCCGTCAAATCTTGGTACATAGTACAGTATTTTTATTTTAACACCTACTGGAAACTAGTGATATATTTGTTGTAGGATGTTGATCATTGTTTATAATTATCTTCCCTTGTTAGATATCAGAAATGAAAGAAGAAAACATCTACTTACAAATCATCTTTTAGCATCAACCTTTTTCAAAGATTATTTCTTCATCGAGCATCCTTTTTTTTTTAAGTAAAGAAAATGCCATTTAATTTAGTTTATATCAATATAGGCAATTTTTGAAATAATGCACTCTTGGGAGAATACTTTATATTTCAGTATGGAAATCACTCAGATGGGTTGTTGACATATTCTATGAGTTTAACAAGTTTAATTCATTCCTGTCATTTACTTCTCATCCATACAGCTATTCAATCAATGATCATAATTGTTTTTCTCTCTAATGATGCTGTTTTCCATTAAGGAAAATTACATTTCCCCTTTTACCGCATTGATCCTAAATATCTATTACAGGTAAAGCTATAATGCTAAAGCCTGACATTTTAGTTGATGAAATTGCTCTTTTCTGTCTAATGGCCAATAAATTTAACTGCCAGTTGAGGCGTGCATGCTTAGAATTTGCAAATGGGCTTGTGAAGGAATGATACTTAGGGTGTGTTTATGCTTCCATTGCGAGGACAGAATCAAAGATTTCAAAAGTCGATTAAAAAACGCAGATCGTAAACGTGGTTCTGGGAGTGCTGTTTATGCTTAACTTTTCAGAGCAAATCATGATCTCCAGCTGGCTTCACATCGTAAAGCGAGGTCAAATTGGGCGCGCCTTTTTTCGAAAGTTTTTTTTTCCGATTGTTGTTATTACGTGGAGATAACATGGGGCGATACGACTGTATTTGCCCGCGGATTTTCATCTCACCGGAAGCATGTACCAAATGACGTCATTTAAACACGTTTACGATCGTGGTTCTGTTTATACTTCCCCAGAAAGCCTGATTCTGGTCAAACGACGTTTACAAACGCACCTTTTTGTGAGTTTACGATCAGCGATTTGAAACAGCGTTTAAATGAAAGTAAGCATGGACGCAACCGTGTTTTGGACTAATCACGTTTGGAAACGCTGATTCTGGGCTGAAAAGTGGAAGCATAAACACGGCCTAAGTTAACAGTGGCTGGCAGTTCAATGACATTCAATGCTGGCTTTGCATGATCACTGCAAACAGACCATCCTATTTTCAGTCCCATGTATACTAATCTGTGTGCAGGCGAGAGGACATCCTTCCATATAAATAGAAATAGAAGAATGGGTTATCAATATGTAAAGCCTCATAAAGCTCCTGTATCAAATAACAAAAGTCAGATGGGAAACAGAATTGATAGGATAGGCGCTACACACGCTTCGGAATGCAATATGATCTTCAGAATAGACTGTTTTTGTGAGTTTTCTT
This sequence comes from Lytechinus variegatus, assembly GCF_018143015.1. NCBI lineage: Eukaryota > Metazoa > Echinodermata > Echinoidea > Temnopleuroida > Toxopneustidae > Lytechinus > Lytechinus variegatus. The sequence goes on along the minus strand of NC_054755.1, from coordinate 18,942,183 downwards.
AGTTAAAGGTAATTGTCAGTGTCACTGTCCCCTGGCTTGGGGAAGGGTGTTATAGGATTTATGTACGTTACATGAGGGCCGTCTGCACCAGCCCGAGTTTTCGAATAAGCGCGCTATTTCTGATTCGGCAAAATTATCCTGATCTGAACAATCTCGAGATAATTTGTAATGGAGATGCAATCATCGCACTATAGTTCGTAGATTAATCGTGAGATCGCAATCTCAAGTCAACTTGGGATTATTTGCAAAATAGTAGGCTGTTTTACAAATTATCCCCCTAATTCGCAGGTGCAGATGCACTCGGGATTATTTATTCACGGCGTCAGACCATAATGCATCGATGCCTTGCTCGAGCAGGAAAAGCTCTCTTGCAATAGTGGAGACGTTTTTTTGTTTTTAATCTGGAGATTAATCGCGAAGAGGGCCTTTCAGGCTAAACTATCGAGATTGAGCAAACTCTGGCTGGTGCAGCACTACCTAATTCCCATTCCTGTTGGTCAAGCAGAAGGGCATTGAGTTTTGCGTTCTGTAGGGTCTGGCGCATGCTGCAGCTAAAAGCCCCTATGCCATTCATGCACCAATCATAAATTGCCATACAATGTACACGCACATCCTTCCATCCTTCTGCAAGCCATGCGAGGCCTGTTTGGACCTGGTATTGTATTTAAATTAAATAGTCAGTAAGAAAAGTTTTGTAGCCCATCATGCGTTGTAAGGCAAGTTGTATTTTTTCCCAAACTTCCATGCAAATCTGGCAACTTTAAGACAATCACCAGTTGAAATTACCCCCTTCCATAGGTGGCGGAAGCAGGGGGGGGGGGGGCAGATCCCCCCCTAAAATGTTTAGCTGATAACTTTTTTTTTTTTTGCTTTGCAAAATATACTACAGAGAATAAATTGACCTTGTATAGAGAAACTAAAATGTTTTGAGAGGAAAAATTAATTTTTTGCTACTTGGTAACATAATTGTTATTGTATAAATGTTAATTAACATGTCCTCATTCATGTGGGTCTACATTACTAGACTACACTAGCATTATGGATCAGGGCACTGGCCAGGTATGAGTAGTTGAAGACTCGAGATGGCGATATTGGTTCATATCTGCTTTAAAGGATAAGGACATTTTACAGGTAAAAATCTTCAAAGACTTCACACATTGAGTCAGTTTTTATGCTGAAACTAGTGTGCACTGATATCATTCTTTAGCAGGTGAAATTGGAATGATTTTTTCACTCCTTTTTTCCATTTATACTATTGTAAAGGCACTAAAGTAATAGGCATTAAGTTGATATACAAATGAAAAAAATACGAGAAAGACAACTTGACTAAAAAAGGAAAAGAAATTACCAAACATTGTAGGTAACTCATCATATTTGTTTACATGACTCCTAAGGAGTGAAAACAAGATTGAAAATTCACTCTTGTAAAGAGAACATCTTTTTCGTATCATTGCTATTGGACTGCACCACCCAATTCATACATACATTCATGTATTTGGTTGACTTGAATGATATACATTCTAGGCGTCATGTTAGAAACATCAGCTTTAAGTGGATTCTTAGGGTGATCTTACAGCTGGTTGAATGTTTCACATCTAAAGTGGATGGCTAATGTTTCACGATGCATTACACCTCTCCATACTCAACATTTAAAGCTGTAAACTCAAGAAGTTGTTAGCAACAGTATTACGATGGAGTCTATTGAAAACGTTCGTTGTTTGTGGCAAATCATTCAGTCTCTATGGGGTAAAATAGGAAAAATAATGTCACATTAGGCCGTCTGCCCCTGATCAAAACATTCTGGCACGGCCCCCTGCATGTGCCCCTTCCCCCATCAATAAGAAATTATAAAGGATAAAGAGTGATTGAGTGTTTTGGGATGTCAAAGTGGGACGAAGGTAAATTGTCATCTTTAGTTATGCATACCTGTAACCCCCCCCCCCCCCCCCGACGATCAGTTATGGATGACGAAGGATGAAATATATAGTACTCATACTTAGTGGCGGATGTAGCTTTTTGCTTGGGTGCAGTCATGACTAGCATGGAACCAGAATTTTTCTGAAGGGAGAGCATTTTATTTGACAAGTCCACTCTCCCCCCACCCAAAAAAAAAAAGGAAAGTAGCATTATTAAAAAATGAAGGAAATTTGGTCTCCAGAAAAAGAAAATTGCAAGCAAAGAAGAAAACAGGTCATCACTCTCAGATGTAGGCAATTTTAGTTCTTCTTTGTGCTAAACATTTACCCCCCCCAGATCCACCATTGATACCTATTTATCTGCACCGCTAACACATCTTTCTGCACAACTCTTGCAGTATCAATATTTCTTTCATGGGATCAAAAATTTTGAATTGTATAAAGGAAAGGAAGTCAAGGAACACTTTCAGAAAGGAATTATTTGCTTACCTAAATACAACCAACACTCTAAATTAATTTTGACAAGAGAATAGAAAATATTTGAATAGAATATAAGAGTTTTCTAGAATCTAGATCAATCTCTAATTCTAATTATGTTTTTTATATAACCCCCCTTTCAGTAAAACATTTATTGTATTATTCACTGTTCACACGTATTTCTTTTATGTAAAAATACCAAAGATTTGAAGGAATCAGTCTCGACTAGCACTTGTGCTACCTTCTGGTTCCTTCTTAACAACAACATTCATACATATACGTATCTTTTTGTTCGATTATCATTTTTGGAAACTGTGACTGGGATCTTAAAAATGTTAAAACATTTTTTTAGGTTTGTACACGCACGCAGGTCACATTTTATGTATTCAGATTTATCGTTTGTATTCTCATTTTAGCAATTACATATACATCTGTATACTAAAATAGTTATGTTTGTGCTGTGATGTTTACACATTGTTATTGTTGTTATAAACTCAAACTCAATTCTCCATTCCTTGCAACCATCTCTTTAATGTCGATAGTATTGAATTCTATTTGGGGCAAGAGGGTTTTGACACATGGGAACCCCCTCACATGAATAATGTACATAATACATGTAGGAGTGTGCTATAGTGAAGACTTGAGTGGAGCCTCTGCCTTTAAAGTTTTGAAGAATATTGCTAGCTTGATTTTTTTAAGGGGGGTGGGTCCTATGTTTCATGCAAACTTTTCTGTTGACCCTTATTTCTCTTCCCTGTATTATTTGATTCTTTTTGTATCCTTTTGACCTCTCACATCTCATTCTTTCTTTATTTTCTTATTTTTTTTGTTCACAGCTGGATATTTCCCCTAATTTGAAAGCAGTTAATAACCCCCTTTCTATTTCCTCTCTTTCCCTGTCTCCCTATCTCCCAATCTCTCTCCCTCTCTTCTATTACATCTCTGGCTTATACTCTCCCTATAAAAATGAAAGGGTACTCTATTTTATGCATTTCAATTCACTTACCTGAAAATTGTGTTTCTTGTGAATTTATATTATGTCTTTCATGAATTCATGAGGTTTTTTTCAGTTTTGTGTATCACATCAACCTGGGGACTCTTAAAGGTCAAGTCCACCTCAGAAAAATGTTGATTTGAATCAATAGAGAAAAATCAGACAAGCAAAATGCTGAAGATTTCATCAAAATCGGATGTAAAATAAGAAAGTTATGACATTTCAAAGTTTCGCTTATTTTTTTAAAAATAGTTATATGAACGAGCCAGTTACATCCAAATGAGAGAGTTGATGATGTCACTCACTCACTATTTCTTTTGTTTTTTATTGTTTGAATTATACAATATTTCAATTTTTACGAATTTGACAATTAGGACCTCCTTGCCTGAAGCACAAAATGTTAAAATAATAGAATTCCACGTGTTCAGGGAGGAATGAAACTTCATTTCACATGACAATGACGAGAAAATCAAAATATTTCATATTTCAAACAATAAAAAACAAAAGAAATAGTGAGTGAATGACATCATCGACTCTCTCATTTGGATGTAGCTGGCTCGTTCATATAAATGTTTTTGTGAAATGAAGCGAAATTTTGAAATGTCATAACTTTCTTATTTTACATCCGATTTTGATGAAATTTTCAGTGTTATGCTTGTTGAATTTTTCTCTTTGTATTCAAATCAAGATTTTGTTGGGGTGGACTTGTCCTTTAATGAAGACATTTACTGTGCCACTGAGTGAAGTTTGTGTGCAGCTGTTGATTTGAATAGGAACTCTTTATGCTCCTTCAAATATTAGTCCCCACCTCTGGCATTTGGCCAGCCTTACCTTATTTGTATTTTATTTTCTGTTTAATATTCTACTATACTATATATTTCACTCAAGACAAAATGTTTAATGCTTACTTTGTTCGATTTGAATCGTGCAGACTCGTTGCTCATGTATATATGATTATATTGTGTATATCTTCCTATGAACTTGGATGACAATGTTGATAAAGGTATAAACCATGCAAATACATGTGATTACTATACTTACCTGATGAATTTTCAACAAATTCCGAAACTGTAACAGTTTTAGTATTTTAAACTTGAACATCCGTAGTCTGACTAAAAACTTTGAATCATTTGATACATTTCTATCTACTCTTAATAATTCTTTCTCAGTGATTGGGATTACAGAAACATGGCTCCATAATTTCTCCCCTTCGATATTCAGTATTGACGGTTACGAATTTCTTACGAATAATAGAACACATGTGAAAGGAGGTGGTGTCGCAATGTATATACATAATTCTTTGTCTTTCAAGACTAGAGCTGATATTTACTTCCGACAGGAAAATGCAGAGTCTTTTTTTATAGAGGTTGAAAATATAAATGAAAAAAATAATATTTTATATCGAAAATGATGCATATATATGAATAAAATCAATCAATCAATCAATCAATCAATCAATTTGTGGCACTGTCTAGAAAGTGCAATTAGAATGTAAATTGGCTGCTTAACTTGCTTTGAAGTCTTTTACCTTTCGGAGCATTGAATTAGAACGGCAGATTTGTCGTTATTTGGGGGAGAATGAGAATTAGATTATCGTGAGAATATGCATGTTTTACTCAATGCCCATATTCTGAAGTCGGGTTTAACTTAAACTCAGGTTTAAAGTTGTGGTTTAAGTCTGGATAGCCAATTGTTACATACATGTAAATCACAACAGTAGAGATATCATATTTCTGCTCATTTGGCTCTGAAATCATTCATAATTGTCTAGGAAATATAAATAGATGATTGTCTTCACCATCGATGAATCAGGAAAGAACATGGTGAACATAAGAAACACACAATGTAATACAAATTTTGACACTTTTGGCTTCCCATAATTTTAGCACAGAGTTAGACCATGGTCTAAGTTAAAGCTGACTTCAGAATACGGGCCAATATGTCTGATTGCTTATCGTGTGATTACTAAGAAAGCATAGTAAAAAAGGTATATTTACAATGATGACTGTTCTTGTAAAATATGGTGTAGAGAGAAATTAGAGGCGGGGGGGGGGGGGGAGAGGGATAAGGAAAATGAAAAAGAGGAGAAGGAGGAGGAATAGGAAGAGGAGAAGGAGAGGAAGAAGGGGGAGGAGGCACTCTTATCAACTGGAACTAATTTTCATAATAATTAAGACATCATTGATGAAATATATATGTTAGTCATCTTCTGAACTACAGCCATGGTGAACTTGGGAAAAATGAATTTAAATTTTAGATGAGGGATTGCATCGTGTCATTGTCCAATAATTTCTAGTTGTAATATGGCCTGTGAATGATCTTTTTTGCCCCCCTCCCCCCCACAAAAATATAAATGAAGGAGGAAGAGGAGAGGAGGATGGGGGGGGGGCAAATAAAAAAAAAGGAAAAAGGAGATAGTGAGAGATGCATCAAATGATACAGGTCTGATTATTTTAATCTGTTTTGAATTCAAAGAGTAGAGATGTTACAAAAAAATGCATAGAAAATGGCTGGTAAGTTTTCTTTGATAAAATAAACAAATCTCGCCTTTCATCTTTTGAATATTTAAGAATAATAATTTTCGTTGAAACAAAAATATCCAAGTGTTATATGAATAGAGGAGAGGGTGCATATTACAAAGACATATAAGCCGGGGGGGGGCACTTTCATTGACAACCATGCGCGACCATGGGGTCTTGAAAAGCACCTGAAACAAGTGTTTCCTACATTTTGAAAATGCACCCCTTACCAAGAATTGGCGTGTGAAACCCCACCCTTAACAAGCATTGGAAACAAAACGATACTCTTGGCAAGTATTCCCTGAATTGAACCCCTAAACAAGTACAGCGCGTCGGTCGTCGGTGTTACCTATACCTACATCATTGGGTTTAGTATACGGCCCCACCTCCCACACCTTGCGCAAGTCCTACTCTAAACATGTAGTGTTGACTGTTGGGGCAAAAAGTACATCCTTTATAAAATATTTTAGTCTTTTTTATATCTCGCAACTTTGACCCTAAACACGTAGCTTTCCTAGCGAAATACATACCCTTTAAAAAATTATTTTAGAGTTTTTGACACCCTTATTACGTTAGTATGTAACGTGCCCTATCTTGAAAAGGACATCCTTTTTATGTGTTTTTTGGGTCGTGCATGGTATCCACTCGTCAATGTAAGTGGCCCCCCCCCCCCGCATGTAGGTTTCTCAGGTTTTTGAAAGCGTAGAAATAGCTTTTTGTGGCACTATGTTGGGTGTTGAGTTTCTTGCCAATTTTAGTGAGCTTTAGGCCATGATGTGAACATGACAAAAATATATGTCTCCACATCTCTTTCCCAAAACATTGAACGTGCATGAAAACGCCCAAGTATTCATTATCAAATTTCACAAACAATAAGACACTGAAACAACCTTTATTGAACATTTCATGTGTTATAAGGTGTATATTAAACATTTGGGCACCCATGTTGTAGTTGGTGCGATGTCTGATTTCATGTGATGTGAAGATCAGCTATATGTAAAGTGTAATTATTTTCATGTTATATATTTTCATAGCATTTTTGTGTCGCGCGCCCACCAGAGGTGAAGGCGAGACTGAGGATCCAAATAGCGTCCGTCATCCGTCTGTCAAATTACGAAAATTCCCGTTTGATTCTCGACCGCACTTCGGACTGCAAACTGCGGTCGGATACCCCGTTTTTCGTTTGGAAACTCTCAAACAACATTTCCAACCCCGATAAACCCATCTTGGCCAGGTAATCCCCTTGTCTCAATTTCACCACCACGGGCAACCCAAACGAGCGTTGAGCCAAGGACGAAATGATAAACAACAGCTGTGCTATTACGTAAGACTTGTCTGCCTGTAGAAGGATCTTCGGAATGAAATTATTGTATTCGATATCAATCACGTTTTCAAAGGCATATTACATTCAGACATCCAATACTAGTCCATTTTCAATTTTGAACAAAGAAAATCGACCTCGAAATAAGGAAAGTAAGCGGAATAAAAATTACGGTATGCTTAGCATGCAAGGACCGCGATGCATCCCATATAGTTTCTGTCCGTCCAGCAAGAAAATATGGGATGCATGCCGTTCACTCACGCAATGATACAGTCTTAACGAAAGAAAGAAAGGAAGGAAGAGAGAGAGAGAGAAAGAAAGAAAGAAAGAAAGGAAGAAAAAGTTTCTATCAACGCGTGTATACATGGAACTCCATGCACTCACCAGAACTACACACATTGCAATCCATCGTGTGTGGCCCCCTGCTGTGACCGTTGATGCTGGGGTGTATTATCTTCGGACCGAGGTCAAGAAACAGGTGTTTCTATACTTAAATTTCATGCTTGAGGGCAATAGGGTTTGTAGTACTGGGAGAAGAGATTTGATGATAAGGGAAACTGGGGTATACTGCTCTTAAAAGCAAGATTTTCGTCATGCAAATATTATGACACGTAACTCCACAACGGTTAGTTGCTTTTCAACCAAACTTGGATGGTAGATGTACTTAAGGGACCTGCATGTTATGTTGCAGTCAGAGGTCACATGGTCAGGTCAAAGGTCATTTTTAGGTCAACGTTAAAGTTTACATGCAAGACTCTCTTATGACACAACCCTAGGCCTGCAACTGTAAGTCACCTTTCACCCAAACTTGGATGGTAGATGTATTAGGAGACCTGCATATCATGGCGCAGTCAGAGGTCACATGTTAAGGTCAAAGGTCATTATTATGACATAACTCCACAACCGTAAGTCACTTTTGAACCAAACTTGGGTTGTAGCTTTACTCAAGAGACCTGCATGTTATTGTGTTCAAAGGTCACATGATAAGGTCAAGGTCATTTTGAGGTCAACATTAAAGTTCACATACAAGACTCTTATGACAAATGTTATTCCATCCAAGTTATTTAACAGTGAAGTTTTGAGACATATTCAAGATTACAAAAGCAATATCAATCATTACATATCATGACATAACAAATTATACAGGTATGTTCAATATTTGATAGCAGTTTGCCCAGTGCATCAGTTGGTGGCCAGGGAAGAGGAGAGCAAACTTAATCACTGTGACCTAATGGTCCCTCCGCCCAACCAACCGATGCATTGGGAATACTGGTAAAATATGACATGAAGAAAAGAAAATTGCAGGGATTATGGTACATAATAAAGAAAAAAGTCAATATTACGCCTTTTATAAAAAAAGAATTGAAAATATTTTCAAGATAGAAAATCGTAAATTAAAAATATATATTATGAAACAAAATGTGAAATCGTGCAAGGCATGTACTGAATTTAGATAAGCAGTGAGCAGCAACAATCGAAGTATGGAGTAGTTATTCAACATAATGACTACAACATTATTACAATATGCGCACCTTGCGTATGTAATTTTCAAGACAAACAGCCCGACGCTACCGCACGCTCTCAAAGTGAATTATTTTCTTGGGGCTGTTATTCAAGGAAATTGGAGAAGAATGGAGACTTCATAAAGTCAGAAATTGAGCATGCTTCACTTGCGATGGCCCAATGTCGAGTGAAAACATGTTTTCATTACTCCTTTGACTGGTTGGTTTATGTAAGCCAGATTTAAGATGGTAATTAAGGATATTAACTTTATTAGGATGCAACTGGTAACTGCTCCGTTGCCTTTCTTAGCATGTGAATAGGCAAAGATGGATACGTTGCTACTTCGTATTTACCACTTTGGAAATAATTGTGTATTTTTTCATACTTTTTAATGGTGGTTTGAATGTTCATTTGAAACCTCTGTTTACTCTTTTTTAGTTTTCTTGGATTATGCAAATTAGATGATGCTCTGAAGAGAGAATCGGAAGAAGCTATAGACGATGATTAGAGGGGAGAGAAAGACAGAGTATGGAAGAGAGACAGGCAGACAGAAAGAGGGAGGGAGGGAAAATACAAAGAGGAAAAAGGGAGAATGAGGAAGAGGAGATGATATGACACAGATAGAGGAGTATGAGGGAGATAGAGGCAAAGGGGAAGAAACCAGGAAAAGAAGGAAAGAAAGATGATGATGATGGTGATGATGATGATGGCGATGATGATGGTAGTAGTGATGATGACAATGATGATGGTAGTAGTGATGGTGATGGTGGTGATAATGATGATTATGATGGTAATAGTGTTGATGGTGATGATTATGATGATAATGAGCATAGATGACGAGAGAGAGGGGGTGAAAAGAATTGATGTCAAGGGGGAGAGAAAATGGAAAATGTTAAAGTAAAAACCAAGAGAACTGGACCTGAAAAATGATTCTTGATGAGCTTGGTGAGTGTGGTTAGATGTGTTGTTTAGTTAGGGAGCCACAAGGAGTGATGTGGGTTTGTATAATTATACAGCTTAGGACCTGGAAACCACCTCAGACATTGCAGCAATGGTTCAAGGAAATTCTGACTGCATCTCACTGGCCATAGGAGGCCTTAGTCCATTATCCTGTATCATACACCTATGATATCATTCTGAATTATCCGTGCCGATTACCACCCCCCCCCCCCCCGGCGCGGATCTAGCCAGATTAGACACAATGGCCTGAATTCACAAAGATGGTCTTAAAAACCATTGGTTAATTAAACCTATGGTTTATGCAGATTTCCTGTATAAATTACGCTTCTTTAACGTGTGTATTAATGAAAGTGCAATGTTGATGTGCTCTTGTCGCAGCGCGCCAAATTGTGGCCTTTTGCCATGGTTAAGTACGCTATTTTATTCACGCGTCCATTATTTGAAGAGTGGACTCATTAATTTAAACAGTGGACTCATGAATAAAATAGCGTGGATAACCATGGTATCAGCCGTAAATTCGGCGGAATGTGACAAAGGCACGCATCAGCATTGGACATTTTTTTATATACACAGTAAAAATGCGTTGTTTATACAAGAAATCTGCATAAACCATGGGTTCAGCCGATGGTTTTAAAACCACCTTTGTTAATTTGGGCCCATTGTTTTGAGAGGCTGACTATTGTGCAACAATGATATGGCCCCTGCAGTGGTACTGAATTTTACCTGGCTAAGATCCGTCACTGACCCCTCCCCCTCCCACAAAAATAATATCCTGAAATCCAGATAAACTATTAGAAAAAGGAAATATCAAGCAAGAAAGTCATGGCACCCATAGTCATGCATTAGTTCCTGTCACACATTTTATCAAGCACTCTATGTCTTACTCTAAATTGCATGAATTTGATTCTACGTTGGGATCATCTATGAGGGGAAAGTAATTGTGATCCCACCATTCACCACAGATTTTGACTCCATAAATTACTAACTAATAAAAGGAAATATTTTCTTTGTTTCCCATCTCTATTGCAGCTACCGCTCCACCCACCAACGCCCCTGACACAGACCCCACAACTGGACCACTCTCTGGGCCAGTCACCGATCCCTCCGCCTCCACGTCAGGATCAAAGGACAGTCTAGAACCAAGTCCTGATGCAACTACAAAGAGCAGTAGAGATGCTCCAGAAACATCAACCGTGAGTGCTTCAACACCCAAAGGGTTCAGCAGCACACAGGATACCAATGCAGCGGGCATGAATGCAACGATGACAACGGTTTCTCCGGCATCCAATGGCACCTCACCTGCCGTCATTGCAGCTGTGGTCATCATACTTCTTTTAGCTGTTGTTGCCATCATACTTGTCGTCTGGTTCTGCAGTAAGTTGTTCCAGTGTTTGGATGCACGGTTACTTGGTCTATTGACTTCAAAGAAATGAGTGCAATTACCACACAATGTTAAGACTGCTCCACTATGAGCCTTGTCATTGAAGCTTAAACATAAAAGAATTGAGCTATTGTCAGTGAAGGCACAGTGCTGGAAGTAGCAGCTTGAGCTTGAGCTCAAGCTGAGATAATGATAGTTCGCATCGGAATATATCATTACTAGAGAGATTGCACTCAATGCAATAGGTCCCTATTTTTAGACAACATTATCATTCTCATAATTCTATATACTACTGAACAAGCATGCTGTCCATTCTACCATTAAATTCAAAGGTTTTTTCCTTTTCTTTGTCTTTCTAGGATACCGAAACCAGCCATGTTGTAAAGGCCATCGAGTGCGAGCAAGACAAGGATCAAAACGTGAAAGCTTTACATCGGATGGAGGTATCAATGGATTCGGAAGTAAGTATCTCCTTGCGCCTCTGCCCATTGTAAGTGGGTGCCAGATGCATTATATTTGTAGGTGTCCCTCTGTTCGTCTGTCCCTCCTGGGTTCAATCTTGTAATAACTAAAAATGGTTTAATTGATCGATTTTAAACTTGGTCCAAGATCCTAGAGGTCATTACTTTAAATTGTTGAAATTATTTAGAGATGGCGGAGGCATGAATTTGACTGTGTGCAGCCAAGAATCCATCAGCTGATTTTGAAGACGATGCATACATACTGAATGTTTATGCACAATGATGTACAGATGAAAGTGTGTTTTTAGTGGTGATGCCAAGAAAAAAAATTCTGTGCATTCGCTTCAGATCAGGGCATTCAATCACCCCTCCCCTTGACCTACCTGCCCCCCTAAAAAAAAAAAATGAACTATACTCCCAGTGTTCAAGTTAAAAGGATATATTTAGTTCAAGCAATACCTTGCTGCCAACATTTTGGATGGACTCAAAATTCCAACATAGGAGCAGCATTCTTTTCATAGATCGTCTCAGACTTGGTTTGTATGCAATTTTCAGTTGTTGATGTGAGTTAGGTTTGTAGGAGTTAGAGTTTAGGTAAGCCACTTTTGCTTGCATGCAGTCCTTGATAGAGGTACTTGAATGACCAATGTTTGCATTTTGTTCATACAGTGAGTCCCGTGCAGGCCGAGATGCAGCCTTTCATCATGCGACATCGCTGCGACATCTTTATCCACCATCACGGCACGGATCTGACCCTTGCTGAAATGATGCGCTCGAAGCTCCTTGATCAAGAATCTCACCTACACGTCACCCTGTGGAGCGAGATAGCCGGTACGGGCCGGGAGAGCCGCCCTAGCACCAAACGCCTTGCCCTCAGTCTCGTTCACAGCACCACGGTCGTCCTGTTAGTCTCGTGGAAGTACCTTCAGCACGAGTCGCAACGGTTCCGCCTCGCGCTCAGTCGCATCCCCCGCAAGGTGGACTCGGTCAGAGGGAAGGTCGTCATCGTTCGGCGGATCGAGGAGGACAAAGTGCCCCACGACCTCAAGACGGACATTGCACACTCTCTAGAATACAACGTAGACACGGATAGTAAATTTTTCTGGCCGCGATTTAACCGGGCAGTGATCCCACAAAGGGATGATATGCTTTACTGGAGGACATGATGATCTATTGAGTAACAACCTTGGACCTTGTTTTGGGGCAACAGCCATCTGTCTGGACAGAACTTAATGACCTCTTGATATATCATCCATATTTTCATCGTTTTCAGCCACTGTGTTGAGCTGTGTCTGAATAAAATGTCCCCAGCTGTATTGGGACAGGTTTATTAATTTGACTTGGGTGTATAAATTTGTTCTTAACGCATTGGTTTACGTTTGTTGTCTATGTATCAAAGGACATTGATTTACAGGAGGAAGCACAGGACAAAACTGAGTACAAGATGGAAATGTCATGTAATGATCATATATGCTCCTATGCTAACCATTTGTTGTTATAGGCTTCTTGATGAAAGAGTTCTCATAGATTTAAGATCGAAGTCGAGATCTGTGAAATCTGCCAATGTGACGAGCCAAGACCCGACCATGATGTTATTGTGATGGATTTTGACCAGTCATCTCGAAGAGGAGAGTCCTAGAACTGAATGAGGGAGAGATGCATGCCTTCAGAATCTTCCTAGGTATGAAGACAAGATGATCGAAGAGATACCTCATCGTTGAAAGGAAGAACTGTGGTTCTTAGGAAAGATACATAAATGTAAAGTGCTGTTTTTAAAAGTAAATCAGAATTTTGTCAATTTTATGACATGGATGTATGATCGACACGCAGAATTTGATGGCTATGATACAGGAAATCAAGAACCGCTAGCAACTTGTGCAACTTTATCTGATTAAAGGTGGAAAAAGTGTGAAGAAAATCGAAGGATCAATATTATTCTGGTAAAGCCTACGAGTACATGAAATATCTAGAACTTGGAGATGATCACAGCTTTGTATTTTTAAATGCCATTTGAGAAGAATATGAGCTTGACTTGAGCAACATGAAGCCAATTTCACATGGAGTGACAACATCGTTCTGCATCAGGGAAATATGTTGATATCATTTTTATGCTGGGAATGTTCTCTTTTTAAAAGTAAATCAAGTGATTTCCTTTCCTTCTGTTGAAGTCGTACTGTTTCACACAATCTCAGGTTTCTGAATCAGGATTAGGATGAGCGTAATCGAATGAGAAGAAAAAAAGAATCTGAAGATTGTCTGAGCTTGTGATTTTAAAATCAATTCATTTTGATGGTATCTGTGAAGACAGAAAGTAGCCATGAAAAAATGTATATTCGGAGGGGAAGTGTTGTCTTTCCTCTGCCCTTCTCTGTGTTGTTACAGGTGATCACGTTCCTGTTTGACATTCTATTTGCTCTGCCAATGAAGAAGCAGGAAATGTGAACATAAATAGGCAGTTACCATGGCAACATGAGTCATGTTTGCCATGGTGTGCTACTTCTACAGGATAAAGGGTGTGTGGAAATGTAATATCTGGGTTTGATGAACTTTACAATGAGAGACGGAAGAAAGTGAAACTAGGATACGGTGAAGAAATATACTTTGTAGTTGCTATGGTGATTGAACGATGACTGATTTTTTAGGATTCTTGTAGATTTGAACTTTTATTCTTGGCAGTCCTCCTAGCTGGTATCTTCTTGTCATGTCCTGTCTGGGGAATTCAAGGGAGTTTCTGGCAATTAAGTTCGTGATTTTAATTGATGTGTGGTTTGGGGTTTCTTATTTTAAGTCTTTGCTGTATTCAAAGTAAGGATGGGGTTGGACAGGGTTGTATTTGAAATTCATTGAAGTAGGCCTTCACTAGGTTGACATGGTAATTATTTGTCGCCCTTTGAGATACTTAATGAATAAACAATGGTTTCATTCAGGTATTGACGATCTGAACCCTGTAACATCTAACTGGGCGATTGATAGTGTAGCTAATTTTCAAGACTGATCATACAGAGTTATCAATGCAATTAAGCATAGAAAACAGCCCTACAATAATTTGTTTTAGCTTTTGTTTAGGGGCTCAGAAAGAGATAATTCTCATTCCATAAGAAACAAATTTTTCTGTTTTCAATTATGTTAATTCAATGGATAATACTAATAATGATAATAATATATCATATTTACCTAGAGTAGCCACTTATGCTATAAGCTGGGGGTTTTTTCACAAAGATTTAAGTATGACTTAGATTGCACTTAAATGCCGACGAGTATCTGAAATACAATGCGCAATCTAATTGATCAATACGCAGTAGTGCATGTCCTCTTTGCATGATCTGACCAATGCGGGTATGCCTATTATACCGCATGCAACTAGGCATTTACATGTAAGTGTGACTCTAAGTCATACTTGATCTTTGTGAAACACCCCCTTGGACATCTAGTGGGCCCTGCATAAGGTAATATGGTATCATTACCCCTCGAAATCCCAATCCAAGTGCCTGGCTGGATACATGTATTGCAGAAAGTCCCATTTTGGCTTTAATGTAATTAACCAGGCATTGAACCTACAACCTCCCATTCATGAGGCGGACACTCTACCACTGAGTGCCTGGTCAGATGACAGGAGGTCCCATTTCTTAAAAATGTAATTAGCCAGGCATTGAACCTATAACCTCCCATTCATGAGAGGCGGGCGTTCTACCACTGAGCCACCAAGCCATGCCAGTGCATTATGGTCACATGATTGTAAAGGAAGTTTGAATGCATGTTGAGCGGCACGCAGACAGAGGTATCAGGTTTCACACCAGGATGCGCAGGAGAATTTCTTTGAATAACAAAGATGTCGGTGTAGTGGATTCTGTCATCGAAAAGGGAATTAGTGTGTCATTTAAAGGGCATATGTACTGGTCAACAGCCTTCATACCCCCAACTCAAGTCCTCAACCACTCACAGTGGGCTAGGTTCATTGCCCATAATGCAACATTCTGTGAAGTCTTGTAATACAAGCCCTTCTTGAATGAAAGCACACTAATACACTACTCAAAACATTCATATTTCAATAATTAAGTTACCATTTTAGTTTTTTCGACAAACATATAACAGGCTTATTTATCATCTGAATTAGTAATAGTGATTTCAAAGGATCATTTTAAGACTATAGCTATTTTATGAAGTCAGGTTTAATTTAAACTCTGGTTCAAAGTTGTGGTTTAAATATGGATAGCAAATAGTGGCATAAATATCTAACAGTAAATTTCAATGTATCACCTCATTTTTCTCTCAAATCATTCTTCACTGTTTCAGAAGGATAAAAAGATAGCTTTCTTCACCATTCACGAGTTAGAAAAGGACATAGTAAATATAAGAAACATACATTGTGAGGAAAGTTTTTACATTTTTGGCTTTCCATAATTTTAGCTAAAAGTTAGACCATGGTCAAAGTTAAACCTGATTTCAGAGTACGGGCCATAGGCAAGGAGAAACAACACATAGTTCGCTCCCCCTTTAAACCAACAGGCTTGGGAATTTACCGGTAGCATATCCTGGTAGAAATTACTCAGTATAGGAAAGGAAGATCGAACTGACTACAACTCACGTGAAGAGGATGTTTATTATTTCATCTTTGTGTATTTGTTTGAGTTGAGGATCAATTGCAATTTTTTGTTCAAAAGATGGAAGAGGAAAAAGACAATGTATATGAATAGCTTGGGGATTTTTTCAAAGAATTTGTGTGCATGTGCATGTGTATTGAAAAGAAATGCCTAGCATTTGTATAATATTTTAAATATCAACAACAAAATGTCGACATATTGTTGCAATTGGTTCTGGGTCTTTGTTGTTGTTGAAATTATCTTGGAATTAACATGTTTAATGTGACATTCTGTTTTTCAATTTGTTAGATTTATTATTTTTAATTTCATTTATTTTTCAATTCTTATTTTCATTCATTTATGTACGTGTATGTATTTATTTTTCAATTTATTTATTATTGTCAAATGTTAATTATTTTGTTTGTTTTATTGATTTCTTATTAGTTTGTTCATTTATTTACTTTTTTTAGGGGGGGAGGTATTGTTTTATGATAACAAGATATTATATACTCTCACATGTACATATGTACAGTACAGAATTTTATCTATTTCCATACACACTATACTTTATCCATAAATTTTTCAGTGTCATTATTCGTCATTATGAAAAAAACTTATGCTGTCGGTAAATGCATATTAATTATAGCCAGCAGCGGTCATGTGGAAAAATAACAAGTGCATGTGGCTTACTTAAACTTATAGTTTAATGTTGTATATTTTAACGTATTATTTTCCCTTGCTCAAAAGCATGACAATATATGATACATTCATGGTAGCTGGTTGTATATGAAAGAAAAGTAAATTTCTCAAAATGTGGTAATTTGTAGAACTAGTAAGGTTTTTCAAATTTTTTTCTCCCACAGCCATCTTTGCATAAGGAGGGGCTTCTGTTGCAAATATAGAGTTGCTTTTGAATACAACTCCCCCAAGAAAAAAAAAATCAAGCGCGATAAAAAAATATGCAGTTTTCATTAATTGAATATCAAGTTGCGTTTGATTGAGTTGTAGTTGATTGCAACTTGGTCTGCATTGGGCCTCCTATACAAATTTATTCAGAATTGTTAAATTAGTTTTGACATAATTTATACAAAATGTAATTCATGTGGTGCAATGTATCGGGGATTGTGAAGAAAGGGTATTGGATTATTTTTGGCTTTATCAACTAAAATTTTATCGTTCATGTGATGATAATTTTTTTATTAATCTATATTGCAGAATGTTTGGAGGTTTCAATCAAGAATATGTGATTCAAATAAATAGGAATAAAGTATGTAAATTATTGAAATTCAAGATTTCACAAAAAATAATGACTTCACTTTATTTTCACTAATTTTGACCAACGTACATATTTATTTTCAATGTTTAGAATGCGATTGCCCCCTAGCTTACACAGAAAATTTACTGCACATTGGTTTCTTATGAAAAACTCTTTATCCGCTACAACTTAAATGCCACTTCACAGTCATATAAAGAAAAATGGGGGAGAACAAAATAAAGAGAGGCACATATTCCATTACTGGGCTTGTGAATTGTGGTTTAAATTTGAGCTTTCCAGGAGCTAAATTTGTGAGTAATCCCAATAATATGTTAAATTTACTTATATTTAACACTAAAACTGTTCGACAATGCCATAGACTTATAAGAAATAAGCACAACCGACATAAAAGAAATATACTATGTGAGAATATTTTGACAATTGTGGATTCCCATAAGTTTAGCTCAGTCTTAGATCATGGCTTGAATTCAAAACCATTATAGATAACAGGTCAGTGTTAAGATCTGGGAGTATTTGTGATAATTACCCTTGACTTGAAAAAAAATTGTAGAATTGTTTGGGTAATTAGGCAATTTACAAAAATGTGAAAGTTTGAACTGTTGCTTCGTGCAAAGAATTATTTCTTAGTGAATTTTGTTGCCAATTCGAAAGTACTACATTATAATGATTTATGTCTACTACGCATTCCATGTTAATGTACATACATGTATTTATATTCATTCTATGATTGTAAAGTGTTCTTACGATGTATGCTTTTTAAGTGAATTTACAACTTATAAGTCTAACTCACATTTCATGCACTGCTTTGCAATATCTTTTGTCAACTTAGATGTGGTGTATATCAAACTTATTTTTTTTCTATTATATTTTTCCCCTCATTTTTTTTTTTCAAGTGAGTATCTTTCTGTTTTCGGAAATTCCATTCCTTTAATACTTTTTTTTTGGCATCTTCTTCATGACCAAATATAAATTCCTATTAATGGATGCCTTAAATTCAGTTTCCCATATTCTGAACTCTGGGTTGACCTTAACTCTGGTCTCACTTTACGTCTTAACGATGGACAGTCATATGTTACACAAATCTCTAACAGTACAGGTTCAGTTTATCAGCAAATTTGACTCAAAAGTCATTCATAACTGTCTGGGAATGATAAATAAATAAAAAAGAGATTTTTTTACCATTAAAGCATGTGGAAAGAATACAGTACACATAACAAATATACAATGTAAACTAAATTATGACTTTTTTGGCTTGCCATAATTTTAGCAAAAAGTAGCTAGACCATGGCCTGAGGCCCTAGCTGTTAAACCGGATTTCCTATTAGTCTCGGGGTGCCCTGAGACCAGTCTCAGGAAGGTTTCTTATCCAGTGTAAATCCACAAACCTACCCGAGACCCCTTCTGAGCAAACCTATTTCGGACCACCTTGCAATGTATTTCGAGACCTGTCTGGAGGCACCCCGAGACTGCTTTGGCTTCGGTGTAAACACAAACCTGTCCGAGACTGGTCCAAGACAGGTTTGCTTGATGCGCTACATGTAGAACGATCAAACAACAAACACACGGCACGCTTGGCGCCCTGCCAAACCTATCTCGGACAGCTTTGGTAATTCGGTGTAAACGCACAGAAAGCTGTCTCGGGGCGCCCCGAGACTCGTTACGATTCTGGTGTAATAGGCGGTCAAAAATTTAGGTCACCTATTAGGAAACCAGTCTCGGGGCCCCAAGATCGATCTTGGGAGGAAATCCGATGTGGGGGTTAAACTGGACTTCAGAATCTGAGCCAATGACTCCTGTATGAAAAAGTTTTCAGAAAATAAAAATGATTTCATTATTGATGTATTATGATTATTATGTATCTGATATTCACTCAGTTTATGTAACCTGAAGGTGGTCACCATATCCACTTTGAAATGCATCTACATGTTCTTTGAAATGTTAGCATACTAACTGTCCAATCTTGTTAATCGTAATGCCATGGGATATTTATGTTATTCTAGAATCAGTCACTATACTGAAATATATCCTATTCTCTTGTTATTCAAGTATTATCTGAATTATTGATATGTCTCCTGATTGAAACATTTATCTGTATTATATTGATTTGTTCAAAGTTTGTTTCACATTAAGTGAATCACTAACTAAATATGAAGGGGCTTTCACCTGGATCTTTAAGCCACTGAATCAGAATGTGTGACTGGCCATGTTTTCCTTTTCCTCACATTTCTTTAATACTAAGCATTCCATTCTTGGTACTAAGAATTAAAACACAAAAATATCAATCATTCAAATTCTCTGTATAAAGAGTCTTGTTGTTAAAAAAAGGCAATATTTGATATAAAGAGACAGTATTCATTAAAAAAAAAAAGCTGTCCATAGTCTGTGTACATTAGCATACTGAATAAAATATTTAGGTTTTCACGTCCTCCTGTTAGTCGGATAATGAAATACTGCTTTGAAGCCAACAATAGAAAGGAGAGATCTTGGATTCATCACAGCAGAAATACAATGGATGATAATAATTCACTTTTATATAGCGCTTAATACATTGGAACGACGTGTCGTATGTGTGTCAGTTTCATTTAGAAAAAAAAACCTTGTTAATCATGCGAGGTGTGGAAGAGATTTATGACTAGTGGACGTTCTGTAATGCCACTGGAAATTATCTTTGAGTTAGGTCATTATCTCGTTTTCCCCGGTCTGGCAGTTGACCGAGGCTAAGCAGAACTTGGCTGAAAGAAGAATTCTCGCTGGTACATCCAATTTGCTTTCCCAAAAGAACTGTCGGCTATTTTTAATACTTTAAAGTCTTCGGTCTTGGGCCAGCCAATGATAACACACTCCCCATGAAGGCTACTGTCCATATGACTTTAATATTAAAATCATTCATTGTAAAATGGTGCTTTCATACGAAGAGTTGATTAGGGGAGCGTTTCATGAAAGGACTTGTCGGATGTTTTGTCCGACAGTTACCATAGTAACGGTGCCTCTCAGCCAATCAGAATGAAGGAAAGATGTCAGATCTGACAACTTGTCGGACAAAATTGTTGATGAAACGCTCCCCAGGAAGCAACATTTCACTGTTGTCATGGTAATTGACATTCCAGCAAGAGTCGCTATCAACTTCTTATGAATAGGGCCCAGGTAGAGAACAAATTTGTTGTATGAAATTAAAATCTTAGTGATGATGAAATTTCTGATAATTTGGGCAAGATACCTCCTTGCGATATTTTATCTCATGGACCTATGGTATATGAAGTCTGAGTGTGCTATCTTCTGCTGTTTCATATTACTTTAAAACTTTTCCGGCTTAACTCGAGATAAATATTGTGCCATGGGCTGTAGTCACATTGCTACATACATTTAATCATGTGAAGGTTTATTAGAATATATTGAAACTAATTTCTTAGAAGAACTTGAATTGAATTTTATGTGGTAGCTATAAATACATTTTCTTGTCCCCCCTATTTTCATTGGTAGTGGTCAAATTTTGAGCAAAAATGTGGTCAGGCTTTTTTGTTTGTGTATTTAGTAATAAAAGAGGTATACTACTTCTGTGTTTGTTTTCTGTTTTTTGTGTGTCATGGTGTTTTTGGATGGTGGAATAAAGCAAATGTGAACTCATCATGAGTAAGAATTAAGCTTCTCACTTTTGCAGGAGTGCTTTTGAGAAGTCTCAGTTCAAGGAAACAAATTGATAGAAGTTTTGTTTTGATTGGCAAATGCTCACCAGAATATCCAGGTGTAACAGCCCTTACCCTAAGGTTTATCTTAAATTAGTCTAATGCCAATTCATCCAATTACCCACTTGTCTATTATTTGGTCTACCATCAGTTCATTTACTATCCAGATGGTCTAATTGTCATTCAGTCCACTCACCATTTTGTCTTATAACCAGTTGGTCCAATAGCCGTTAAGTCCATATCATTTGGTCTAATTGGTCAAATTAAATGAGGATTTAAGACCATCTGGTTGTGAGAAGAAATGGTCATCGATGAACAGACGATTAGACAGAGTGATGATTGGACAAAATGGTTGTTAGATGCACTGGTGGGTCCAGGGGGGGGGGGGTGCCTGTGACCCCCTTGAAAGGCACAATTAAAATTTGTAATGTAAAAATGCAGTTAAAACGGAAATGTGCCCCCCCCCCCCCTTTGCAAGTGAAGACCTTTTTTTAAATAAAAAATAATTTTTTTTTTGCTTGTCAAAAATTTTTGTAGATGAAATTTCATGATTTTAGGGTTTTTTTCGTCGGGGAAAATGTGCCCCCCTTTTGAAAAATCCTGGATCTGCCCCTGGTTAGATGAAATATTGGATGGAAAGGCATTAGACTACAAGGTAGACCATGCGATGAGTGGATGATTTGCCGGTTCCATTACATTTACTCCAATGAAAAATCTGCATGTTATGCAAAACAAAATCCAACCTCAAAGACTAAATAAACCCTAATCCTAGCCGTTACATTATTCTGAACCAAAAACGCTACTGCAAACTCTAACCCCATGTCCTCTGAGATATTAAGATCAGGGCTCCATAACAAAGGTTTGCGATGAATAGCAAATATGAAAGAACCGCACCGATTGGTCCCTGGTCAGTATTTTAAACAGAATGCGCTTGTAACATTGATATTGATTGGTCAGTCAATTTAGCGATTGATCGCTAATCTTTGTGTTACGGAGCCCAGAGCAAATGTCGCAGGAGAAAATGTCGTGTCACCGAGTTGACAATAGACAAATTGGCAATTTACCAACACCAAAGAGGGATGGGAGAGGGGTAAAAAGGCCCATTGTATTAAAGGGGAAGTTCACCCTGAAGAAAACTTTGTTGTAAAAATAGCAGAAAAAATAGTCAAAAATATTGGTGAAAGTTTGAGGAAAATCCGTGAAAGAGTAAGAAAGTTATTAGAGTTCAAAGTTTTGGATTTGTGACGTCATAAACGAGCAGCTGCCCCATGTGTTATATAATATAAAATGTATGAATTTCAAATTTTGTATGGTTCCTGATGACTTAATTTTGTTTTCTTTTCATGATCGGGTGTGAAATGATTTGTCTATTGATATACAAAAGTTCCAGTGAAAACCATTTTCAATTTTCTGAGAAAATGACATTTCATTGGTTTTTTACCATTCGCTATGTAGGAATACTGCTCGCATATGACGTCACAAATCAAATAATTGAAATTCTAATAACTTTTTAATTATTTGATGAATTTTTCTCAAACCTTCGGCAGTATTTTTTATTATTTTTTCTGCTATTTTTACAATTTTTTTTGTCAGGGTGAACTTCCCCTTTAAGCACCCAGTAATTATCAAAGTCAGCAGAACTAAAGGCAGTCTGGCTCATCATACTTTTGTGTGTGAAGTCATTTCCTTTACAGATGACTTTACAGCACTAAGAGGATGAGAACGGATGGGAAAATAGGGTGAAAGAGAAAAAAAACGGGGGGGGGGGAGTTATGAATAGTACAAGAAAGTACATAGTTCATGGATTGAGAGAATGGAAAGAGAGAGATAGAAGGATAGAGGAAACAATAAATATGAGAGATCAAGATAGTAGAAATGGAGCAGAATTTACAAAGGTTTTGAAATGGTTTCAAAAGATTTCATGCATTAAAGGGAAAGTTCAACCTGAAAAAAAGTATGATGTAAAATTACCAGAAAATAAATATTGGTGAATATTTTGAAGAAATTCAATCAAAGAAAGTTAGAATTTTAAGTTTTTGTGTGGCGTCATATACAGGCAGCTTTCCCCATTAGTTATATAATACAAAATGCATTATTTTCAATTTTTTGATGGGTCACAAATATTTGGTTATTGATGAACTGAAGGAACATTCAAAATCCATTTATTTTTTTTGGAGGGGAAAATTATACGTCATTGATTTTTTTACTACACAATATATGGGGAAGCTGCTCACACACGTCACAATAAAATAGTAATAACCTAATCTTTGATGAATTTACCTCAAACCTTCAGTGTTTTGTATCACTTATTTCTTTACAATAAACTTTTTGTCACGGTAGACTCCCCCTTTGTTTACTGTATTAACAAGCCACTTTTATCTTCACACCTGTCACTATTATATTGCATTTATGAGCCAACTGTTTTTAAACCAGATTATCTTTAAGATTTTGTTGCTTGGCTTTCAGAGCATTCGTGGATCAGCACCACAATACAGTCTTTCATTTACCAATCACTACAGACCAGGCAGATCCTTGCGCTCATCCACCTCTGGCTTCCTTGTCATTCCAGAAGTTTCAAAAACTTGGGGGGAAAGATAATTTGTTTTTGCATGCTCCACTTTGTGGAATAGCCTTTTTAACGACATAAAAAAAATGTACCTCTGTCGAAACTTTCAAAAATCTTCTAAAAACTTTAACTCTTAGCTCTTTATGTGCCTTGAGCACTCTACAGAGTGGATTTGGTGCTTTACAAGTCTCATTA
This sequence comes from Lytechinus variegatus, assembly GCF_018143015.1. Classification (NCBI taxonomy): domain Eukaryota; kingdom Metazoa; phylum Echinodermata; class Echinoidea; order Temnopleuroida; family Toxopneustidae; genus Lytechinus; species Lytechinus variegatus. The sequence continues at coordinate 18,918,351 of NC_054755.1, read as the reverse complement.
TCATTATTATAAATTATTTTACAGTGAACTAATTAATGCTGTAACCTTAGTAACGAGCATGGGTGTCGATCACGGGGGGGATGGGGGGATATATCCCCCCCAATATTTCAAGTGGGGGGGATGGCCTGTATTATCATCCCCCCAATAATTTAGGGTAGAAAAATTATAATAATGATGATGAAAAAATGAAAAGTTTGATCATGATGATTATAGTATGCCATCAATCAGTTTGTTTCCCTCGCAATTTGTGTATATTGTTATTAAATAAAAACATTCTTTTTCAGGACTATTAAACAGATGGGTGGAGGTTCAAGATGAAAAAGAATGAAATGTTTATGTATCTGATATTTTTCAACACATGACATAAAAGGACCCCAACGAAAATCAACTTTTGTTGATAGGGTGTTCCATCCCACCAGTGGTGAATAAATTAATTTAAATAAATCATTAACTCAAAAGGGTGGAAAAATAAACGGGAGTAAAAGGGTGGCAAGATAAATAAAGGAATGACGGTAAGCCCGATGGCGCACGAGAAGCCACACAGGTTGTAATTTGTGCTAGTCTTAATTGGTCCGAATCTGCATTTTATCATCATGCATTAAGAGAAGAATAAAGATATTGCCAGTCAGGTTAGATTTAAGAGAGAAGTTGTATACACAGAGGCGTCGATCCTGGGTTGGGGGGGGCAGGGGCGATCGCCCCATCGATGAAAATATTGGGGGCAAACATATCGTTTTGCCCCCCCCCCAATAATTCCGCATGTGCAACTAAAAAATAAAATAAGATTGTAATGCTACACTGAAATCAGTAAGCGAGATTGAGATACCAACTCGATTTTGATTTAAAATCGTGCTCAAAATGTCTGCTTTTCAGATTGGAATATAAAAATTTTCAGCTCGCGCTTCGCGCTCGCATCATGTACCAAAAACCCATACGTTTCATGATTATACAGGTGAATATAATGTCCCGTTTTCAATTCTAAACCTCAAAATAACTTTGATTTTGCAATAATCTTTTGTTGGATATATATCTTCCATTAAAGTGTCCTTTTTTCCAGATCAAAATATCAAAATTTTCAGCTCGCGCTCGCATCTATTGTTCTAGATACCCATCTTAATCATTGGTACCAAAAAATGCTTAGAATATCAAGGTTTCAGGTCAGAATATAAAGAAATTTCAGCTCGCTCTCTAGTGAGATACATGTATCGACCCTCCTCATGAGTTACTACAAACAAACCTAAACAGGTACATTTTTCCTGTTTTCATGACATACTAAAAAAATTTAGCTCGCGCTTCGCGCTCGCATTGTTGGTGAAGGTAAGATATGTGTCTCCTTCTCATGAGTTTATATATATATATATACATATATATATATATATATATTGTGATCGAGCGCCTTTGGAACGTTGATTCATAATTTTGCCCCCCCCCCCCATCTGAAAAAAGGATCGACGCCCCTGTGTATACATCATGCTCAATAACCAGATCACTATGTACATGGTCCAGTCAATTTTTGTCATTTTTTTCTCGGTATGAGTTTAGAATATGCTTACTTGTAACACAAATTGAATTTTCAAAAAAAATTATAGAAGTATAGAAGGAATTTCCAAGAACACCATGCATATCAACCACTCCCAAATGTCCTAACTTGTGATTTCAGTGGGGGTAATGTTGTAATATCCCATCCACAAGAACATTTGTGTCAATCATCCCCCCCAACCAAGAATACCGATCGACACCCATGGTAACGAGGGTTAAAGGGGTGGTCCAGGCTGAAAGTATTTATAGCTTAATAAATAGAGTAGAGATCACTGAGCAAAATGCCGAAAATTTCGTCAAAATCGGACAACAAAGTTATTGAATTTTAAAGTTTAGTAATATTTTGTTAAAACAGTCGTCATGAATATTCATTAGGTGGGCTGATGTCACGTCTCCAATTTTTTTGTATTTTATTATATGAAATTAGGTTTATTCAAATTTTTTCCTCCAAGAACTAGAAAAATTGGATTGACAACTGATTAGTGCATTAGATATTTATTGCTGCAACTTATTTCTTTATAAGGGAGACATTTTATTCACACAAGTATGAAATAATGAAAAAAATATGATTTTATGTTATAAGAAAACGGAAAGTGGAGATGTGACATCATCAGCTCGCCTAATGAATATTCATGACTGTTTTCACAAAATATTGCTAAACTTTAAACTTCAGTAACTTTGTTATCCGATTTTGATGAAATTTTCAGCGTTTTGCTCAGTGAGTTATACTCTTGTGTATTAAGCTATAAATATTTTCAGCCTAGACCACCCCTTTAATTCAACACATGGCCCACCCATCTCAACCCACTTCTCTTTGCCACTTTCAGAATATTTTCTTCCAAGACGAACCTATCCAAGAGCTCACCAATGTTCTCTCTGCAAGATATCATCATGGCCCGTATTCTGAAGTCGGTTTAACTTAGACCATGGTCTAACTCTGTGCTAAAATTATGGGAAGCCAAACGTTTCAAAATTTTGTTTGCAGTGAATACTTCTCATGTTAACTATGCTCTTCACTAATTATTAATGGTGAAGACAATTGTCATACTTATCCTTCCCAGGCAGTTAATGTTTTGATAGTCAAATGAGCCAATACATTGAACCCCTACTGTTAGAGATTTATGTAACAACTGGCTTTCCATAGTTAACCCACAACATAAAACCAGAGTTTGAATTAAACCGGGCTTCAGAATACGAGCCATAGCTCTTTCTCTTCTCAACCTTTTTTGTACCGTCTTCACATTCCATGTTAGAGATTTATGTAACAACTGGCTTTCCATAGTTAAACCACAACATAAAACCAGAGTTTGAATTATACCGGGCTTCAGAATACGGGCCATGGCTCTTTCTCTTCTCAACCTTTTTTGTACCGTCTTCACATTCCATGTTTGCGAGCGTTACACCATCAGGTGTTCTGATACAAGCCTATCTTGCCTTTACTTATCGTTAGAGGACAAGTCCACCCCCAATTAAAACAAGTGGAATGCCTCTGGCCGTCTCACCTGCATCACACGGTTCAATATAGCAGCAGTGCTGACTTTGAATACTACTCTAACTCGCACAAGATGTTCAGTGATACATGGTTACTCTTATGTCCACTTTTTATGAACTAGACCAATAAACTTACAGAGATATGATGGTTATTCAACAAAAAACCCCAACATGGCCAAAGTTCATTGACCTTACATGACCTTTATCATGTGACCTGAAACTCGAACAGGATGTTCAGTGATACTTGATTACTCTTATGTACAAGTTTCATGAATCAGATCTATAAACTTTCAAAGTTATGATGGTAATTCAACAGATACACCCAATTCGGCCAAAGTTCATTGACCTTTGACCTTGGTCATGTGACCTGAAACGCGCACAGGATGTTCAGTGATACTTGATTACTCTAATGTCCAAGTTTAATAAACTAGACCAATAAACTTTTAAAGTTATGATGGTAATTCAACAGATATCCCCAATTCGGCCAAAGTTCATTGACCCTAAATGACCTTTGACCTTGGTCATGTGACGTGAAACTCATGCAGGATGTTCAGTGATACTTGATTAACCTTATGTCCAAGTTTCATGAACTAGGTCCATATATTTTCTAAGTTATGATGACATTTCAAAAACTTAACCTCAGGTTAAGATTTCGATGTTGAATCCTCCAACATGGTCTAAGTTCATTGACCCTAAATGACCTTTGACCTTGGTCATGTGACATGAAACTCTAATACCGTGTTTACACATGACTCGGCTCGAGTGTTGAATCCTCAAGCAGGGTCGAACGCTGCGAAGAGGGCATGCTGTGATCGCGTTTATACGTACATATAAAAAGGCGAGTTCAACACGGCTCGCGGATCTCGAACGGAAGAATTATGACGTCGCAAATTAAAGGCGGGAAATTCACCGCCGGAATCGAATCTTGTCCGTGCGAACAACAACAATGCCAAAAGTGAAAGCGCGCGCAGTGACCTAGGTCAAGAGGGTTCGACACGGCTTTCTGTTTACACACGAAAAAATTGCCGAGTCTGACTCGGCTCGCGGGTTGAAACCTACGATTTTGGCGGATCAAAAAAGCCGTGTTCGACACGGCTCGCGGATCACAGTGATCGCGTTTACACAGCATAAAATTGCCGTGTTCGACACGGCTCGCGTGTCGAACCCCCGAGCCGTGTCCCTGTGTAAACACGGTATAATAGGATGTTCAGTAATACTTGATTAACCTTATGGTCAAGTTTTATTAACTAGGTCCATATACTTTCTAAGTTATGACATCATTTCAAAAACTTAACCTCAGGTTAAGATTTATGTTGACGCCGCCGCCGTCGGAAAAGCAGCGCCTATAGTCTCACTTTGCTTCGCAGGTGAGACAAAAAATGATTTGAAATAAGACAGAAATATCAAACAAGCATACCACTAAAAATTTCATCAATATTGGATGACAAAATAAGAGATACAATATTTAAGTTTAGCTAATTTCACAAAATGGATTGGTAGTGAAAGAACAGAAGAAATGACCAACTATTTCTGTATTTTATCTCATTGTTCAGCTTTATTCCTCCCCAAACATGTGAAATTGTCATTTTTGGGGTTGACATTTTGTGGTTCACTATAAAAAGAGGATCTTTAATAATCATTGTAAAATCTGTAAAAATTTTACTCTCATTTACACATTACTTTCGAGTTGTGCATAGAAATGTTTTGTGAAAAACAAGGAAAATTATCAAAATACCTTAACTTTCTTATTTCACATCACATTTTGAAGAAATTTGAATTATGCTCGTTGATTTTTATTTTTTTCTATTGATTCAAATCACTGGGGTGGACTTGACCTTTAACCATTTACCAGCTAGGATCATGGAGGTAGAAAGAAACCAGCTCATTGAACTTCATCCACCCCATACTGCATCTTCTTGCTACTACAATCACTACTGATTCAATCTCCAAGAAATCAAATCCCATCCACCTTCTCAACACATCTTCCACATCCCTTGTTCCTCCTCCACCACTCCAATACTGATCTCTGTTCATTTCAAAACTCTTGGCCATTCTTCAGTTGATGATCTTCACTCAAGCAGATCATACATGAACCCATTTATGATATGTGGTACATCAAAGAGAGTTCTCCATCACTCTTGCCACGAACACCTGGCACGATCATGTCAACTTTATCGAAACAGGGCCAACTTGAAACTGAGATTGGGAGACAGTCGTAAAAAGCTATACACATGACATGGTAAACTGCCTTCCAATTATAACCTAAAATACAATCAATGTAAAAGCTCTGTCATCCCTAATAGTTTGTTCTGTTAGAAACAAACTAGTTTTATAATGCAGCATATCTACCATTCCTAAAATCGATAACCACGAAATAGGAAGAAATAATGAAGAAATTTCCTGAAACACAAAGCCTTGAACTCTCTATCCAGAAAGTTTTCAGAGAAACAGGAACACCCAAGTTAAAATGGCATTTTTCTTCTCCCCCACTTGGCAGGTATGATGCAGTAGTTAAGATATTTCTTTTGTAAAATGGCAGTTGAACATGTCAATGTTTATACCTTGTCTCATGAAATATCACATCATTTTTTTTCCTTATTCAAATGTCATGAGAATCAACTCCAATACAAACGATACGTAACAGTCTCGTATTTCATCAGCACATAAGTTCTTTATTACATGATGATGCACAGATATTACAATACATTGACGATGGTTGACTTAGATCTGAGATGGGTACAGCATCTGTGAGAAAGAAGAACAAAAGAGAAAGGGAGAAAAAAGTGAAAAGATACTAAAAGTGTGCTATAAACTTGGCATTTTTCAAGGTGTAACAAGTTAGGCAAATTTCAAAACATTGCTGAGAATGTACATATCCCCCACTTTTCTATTAATAACAAAGAACTATGATGATAACCAAAACTATTAGTATTTAAAAAATGAAAGCTATATGTCCCAGTCAAATTAAGAAAAAGTGTTTCGTTTCAAGCTAGTAACTAGTTAGAGTATGTTGCCAACCCAAAATGCTGGTAATAAACCAATTTATAATTGCTTGTACAGACACCTGTTTTGAAGAGAGTTCAGAAATTATAATAAATACATTAAGCTTAAAATGCATCCTTATTCTTCAGAGAAAGTTAACCTTTTCAAACAGTATGGTAAACACAAGACTATCCTGTTGTAGTCAAATGTACATTGGTATTTCTCAACTTGAAAACCAACCACCACTTCATAATTCTCAGAAGGCCTACAACTCATTTTGTATGATATGCACTCTACATTTACTTCAAAGTGATTGGTTAACATTGGTTTGACTTTTAAAAATCTGAGCTAGAAGGTCACACTTGTCACCTGTGTCTGTGAGATGTTATACAAATGAAGCCCAGAAAAAATTGTGTTCGAAAATAATTATTTAGTGTTTCAAAAATTGAAATATAAAGTGAGCGGAAACACCATCTTAATTTCATCCCATACACTTATGTGTACTATTTAGGCGTCTATAAGATGCCTACTCACAAAATTGGGGTTTGCCTTGTAGTTTTAGCTTTTCATTCTCAATAATAGTTGTTTTCAGGGTTTATTAGTTCTAATACATGCACTTGTACACATGTTTCACCTTGGTCTGAGAAATTTTTAAATTGGCTGCTCATAAAGTTAAACAATACCTTTAAAAGGTAAATTACAATTTTAATCAACCCCAGCTGGGTATTTTCTTCTAATCTGAAGTTAAATTGTATCTCCTATCCCAGAAACTGAACAGGTTAATGTCCAGTACATCAAGAGGAATGTGGAGACAGTCACTTTATGCCCACTCTGACACTGATAACATTGATTGAAAAACAATGGCCAGCAACACTGGGGCAAACTATGGTAAACATCATACCTTTCAATGCCTTGATTTCCAGATATACAAAATATTATTCATAGTACCTGCACATATTTGAGGGCAAGTCCCAAGTGCCATGTCCAATCAAATATAATTTTATTTCAGCATGACATATAAAACTTGTTGCAAAAAGAGGCACTTTCAAAGTGAATCATTTATGCAACTTTGTCATTTCTTATTCAAACTACTAAATGGCCAAATATAAAAAAATCTTTTTATAAGATTGCATTTCAGTTAGTTATGTCAATCATTTTGCAGGGACATATATTCTACTAAATAGGCCATGTGGACAAATCAAATGCTCCACCAAACCTCATGTGCACAGAAACTTGTCTTACTGTAAACACTTCTATTTTCGCGCTTTGCGGCTTCAGAACATATTCGCTGGTTCTTGAATTCGCGCTGCATACTCCCAAAATCACTTCGTTCTACCCCCATCTATGAATGGTTTTAACATTTCAGCAACAAAATTGTACTTTCTGATCATAATTCTAGCTCATGAGCTTTTATGACATTTAGCATAACGTTTCTTTGCAGGGCGTACATCGGGGAACGCAAAACGGAGGCGCTGCTGGCCTGGTATGGACAGCCGAGCACCAGGTAAGGACCGGGAGGATTACCACTATTCAAAGTGCATGAGATCAAGCAACACACCTGCGCAATCGACAACTTGTATTTCAACCAAAATCATGATTTAAATACCAATCTGCGACTGTTAAAAAATGATCGCATTGCTTTGGAACAAATTCAGGCGATGCATATGATTTTGGAGCTCAAGCTTGCTTGCTTAAATTTCACCCTCTATAGGTCAAACTATGCACTTTCTTTGCCAAAACGATACACGCAATTGAACCGCAGTTCAAAACTTGCATTAAAATAGATGCTTATAAATACACCTGTTTTTAAATTTGCGCTCACCGATCTTGCCACGAAAATGTCCACTTTTTCAGTATCCCTTGCATGTAGATATGGACAAAAGAAGTGGAGTGCCCTTGCAATCTCGCTTGCAAATTTGTGTAATAAAATTTAAGCTAAGTTCAAATTTCGGTATTGCTGATGCTGCAGGCAAGACAATAAATATACCAGTCGGCAAACATACTGAAGAGTTGAACTCATACAAAGACTTGCCCCCCCCCCCCCCCTTAAAGAGAAATTCCAGTAGTTGCAGTGAACACTGATTTCATGAGAAAGTCTGTAAAACAAGGCTTAATTGTCAGTGTATCATCTAGGATCTAGATCTGGTACAGTAACATAAACTGAACTTTGTGAAATCTTGAAATCTACGCTGAAAAATGTTCACACTGAAGATCACCAACACAGATAGGCACATGTGGGACAGTGTATTAATATTGCTGGAATAAAGACCCGACGGAAGTGACCGAATCCGCGCTTATTTTGCTTATTTCTCAGCAATTACACAATTTCTTCCAGAATCCTTTGGTACATATTTTTTATTCATACAAACAGACACTTCAGTGGTCATTGTATTAGATTCTGTAAAAAGTCATTTTGAGGTCGTTACCAAAACTGGAATTTATCTTTAAATAGCTACTTACCACCCTGATCCTCTTGCCGATAGCCTGGCCGGGAAGGTTGCTCTTGAACTTGGCCCTGCAGCCGCCACTCTTACCGTGTGTCTTGATGATCTTACCCCAGATCACACGGGTGTTGGTTGGCTTGTCCTTGCCGGGACACTTCGTCTTGCTGCGAACAAATTAAAGGGAGAGTATAGTCACAAACAATGGGGAAATTGAGTCTTACAGAATTTACAGTTCCTTGACTTGAACATTGTGATTTGTCATGGATTAATGCAATAAAAAAGCGGACATGAAAAATTCAACCAAACTTAGGATCATCTTACTTTTTTTAAAAGGATTTTCAATAACTCTAAAACCTTGACTCTACCAGGTCTCACAGAAAATAATTTTCCTGGTATCGCATCACAATTCGCTCCACATTTTTGAAAAAACATATTTTTAAATAGGACTGTACAATACTTAGTTGAGAGCTTTTCTCTTATGACCAAAAATGCTACTCAAATTTGAAAGCAAAATTAGTCCCCATTCAAGTCTGTAAAGCAAAATTAGTCTTTTTAAATACAAACACCCTGTATCAAGCTCATACAGTTCAGAGTAACTTCTGGTTCAACAGTCTATACCAATATCCCTTCCTTACTTCTCCCACACATTCTGGCACAGATTACATTAAAACATGCTCCAGGCTTGGTCTGCCAGTGATTGATTTTCAATATAGGCTGCTTGATTCATTTTACATTGCACATACTTTGAAAGATTGAGCATTAAATCATGAGACTTTGCATAGATTATTCTTGTATGAAGCCTAAAGCCAAGCAAGTTTTGTAATATGCCCACTTTCCCCAATTCAACTACTGCACTGAGAAAAGCAATTTTCACTATGTAATATTTTTCCCCATTTATGGCTGACTAAAATCATTTCTATTTTTTTTCAAATATTTTATAATCCTGCAACTGCTCTCTATCACAAGAAATTTCTGCTCCTGACAATGACACCCAAGGGGCCCGTTGCAGAAAGAGTTGCAATCAATCGCAACTCTTAAAGTCATGCCCAACTTGATTTTCAACCAATCAACAGCGCGCATTTGGGACTTGTGATCGATTTTTTAACTTGCGTTTAAACGCAACTCTTTCTGCAACAGACCCCAGCTCTGAATGCTCGGTAGTACTCGCATCTTAACTACTGAGATGCCAACCTTGTAAAATGAATTGGAACATTTTGAATTATAATCATCAATTTGGATTTTCAGTAAGAGACATTGTGAATAATACAACTTTGGGGAAAAGGTATTTCCATGGAACTTGCAATATTTCCATTGAAAAAAAAACAAAAGGGCATCTTTGGATGTATCCTGTTGAACTTACTTCTTGCACTTGTAGACGTAGGCACACTTCTTGCCAAGGTACCAGGTGGCTTCCCTTCTGGATTCTACTCCCTCTAGCTTGAGAAGAGCTTGGTTTTCATGCTGGTTGCGGAGTCCTCTCCTGTAACCCGTGAAAACTGCCCTGGTGTATAACCTGTGTTGCACATAGACCAAGTCGCACAAGACTAACAATTATGCTCCAAGTTAAATTCAAGGTAGCTGCAACTGGTTAGCAACAATTGTGCAAAGTACAAGTCAAGACACAGAGAGAAAATCTAAATACCAAAATGTGATGTACAGGCGTCTGCCTTGGGACCATACATGTAGAAATCTTCTGAAATACTCTCAGTAGAAGACTGCTTTATCAACTTGGGCAATTGATTTGATTCATTTGACTTGTTGAAAGTTGACTTGTGCAAGCTTTAATATGATTACCGTACTCTGCATCTCAATTATTACGACTAGCCCAATGTACCCTCTTATAACTGTTGTCTGTTGAAAATACATTGCATTTTAACTAACCCCATTTCTATAGAGTACACAATATTCCATAAGAGAGCATGTCTAAGGGCTCACTCAAATAAAACAAAATGATAGGGAAACCGGTTCTTACTGCCTTCACAATTTGAAAGGAATTCATCAGAAATTTGAAAACTTGACACTGACCTTTTGGATGCTACCATCTTGCCAACTCCAACCAATAACTCTGTATGTAAAAGGAATAAAAATACACAATTAATTAAGCCATCTTGTTTCCTATTGTTCTTCCCCAACATTACACACACGTGCATCGCATAACGTTGGGGAAGAACAATAGAAAACAAGATGGCGGCGTAAAAATCAGGAAAGTCTCTTCCGTTTTTTTCATATTTTTCTCATTTTTTTAATGAATTCTTGTTTAAAAATAAAATCGATAGCGTGCTGTCGCCAAGCGGAAGACAAAGAAATAAAGATGGCGACGTAAACACGGCCGTAAGCTCTTCCCATCTTTTCATAACATTTTTCTCGTTTTTTAAATGAATTCTTCTTTAAAAACGAAATCGATATAGCAGAAATGTTGGAAATGAAGTTGAACCCCATGTACATGTTTTAGGGCAAGATCTTTTAGAGGGAAAGTAGAAAATTCAGGGGCGAAAGTTTCAGGTTTTGTAGCCCTTCTAGGTGAATATACCTTGGCGTCCCAGGCGTCAGTGGGGAGTAAGCCTACTACGTAGAGTAGATGACTTTTACTCCCCAGACGCCTCCAGGCTACTGTGGGTTAGAAAGAAATGTGACTGAGACAAGTGTCTTCGAGCAAATTTCCTCACCAGGGGCAGAATCAGAAATGCAGAACAGTCTCGCTCTCATTCTGGTGAGGAAATTCGCTCGAAGTCAGCTGACATCAAGGCACAGACTGGAATCTCAAAAAAAATCTGAAAAGTTCTCTCCTTCTACCCCCGTCCCGATCGGCCATTTTGTTATGATTCAGGCAGTAGAGGCGCACGGCCAATATTGGAGACTGTCTCCCATGAGAGAGATCATCTCCAATATCAGAGACTTTTCTGAAGAATTTGGGTATCCAATTTCAGAGACAGTCTCCAGTTTGGGAGACCAATTTTCTTTGTTTACATTTGCTTCAAAAGGATTATCTTGGCGGCAAATAAAAATGTGATAAGCAGATTCCTCATGAAAAATTACCCCTTTTCACCGTCTACTTGTATTTTTATAAGGATTTTTGTTGTCATCCATACACAAATTAAATGGGTCTCTGACCTCAGTGGGACAAAAGTTTGGGTGAAAAAAATCATGCTTTTGTTGGTGTTTTTTTGTTCTTTTGCAAAGCAAGTCTCCAAAATGGGAGATTGTCTCCATTATTGGAGAGTCTCCCATATTGGCCGTGCGCCTCTACTGTCAGGCGCTCCCTGGGTTAGTAATATTATTCTCTAGCTATCAAGGTTAATTTTGTCAACACGTCTCGGATTACTTTACCGGCTCACTGTTTTATCAATTTTGGGAGCATCACTTAGGATAGATGAGGCAAGGATGCGCGCTCATCTAGATGCACCTGTTTGCGCATTTGTACTCGCATCTCATGGGGTGCGCTAGCGCAAACCGGAACTACTTTCAATTTCTTGTACGGCCAAATCGTGGTTTTGGGAACCACTTGTCGATTTGTACATGTATATGCGCACAAGTTGTGTACAAAGTGAATGGAGGTGGAATTAGGGAACCATGCGTGTGACTGAATAAAGCGCTGCTGTAAGAAGTGAATGGTGGTTCCCAATATCACGATTATGCCTCTTTTACAATGTACATGAGAGAAAGAAATGTTTAGAAAATTTCAGAAACGAAGAACCATCGGGAAATCACTCACTGAGTCACTGACTCAGTGAGCGGTGAGTACCAAAAATGGCGCTAATGCAGTTTCGCACCGGCCGGTTACCAGCATACCTAATCACCAATACTTGTTCCCAAATGTCATGACAAGTCTCTCAGTCACATGTCGATGTCAATATATCCACCACTTTTCCAAATATTGTGATCGGGAATGGCTGTATTTCGCCTTCGATCTCATTGTCGTTGATCGACACGGCATAGACATCGCTTCGTGGATCGCTTGGATTCACCGTGCACCATAATGTTGATATGAACTTAACTTCTGAACAGTAGAGGCGCACGGCCAATATGGGAGACTCTCTCCAATAGGGGGGACAATCTCCCACATTGGAGACTTGCTTAGCAAAAGGACAAAAGAAACAACACCAACAAAAACACAATTTTTTCCACCCAAAATTTTGTCTCGCTGAGGTCAGAAGCCCATTTGTTTTGTGTGTGGATGACAACAAAAATCCTTATCAAAACAAAAGTAGACGGTGAATTTTTAAAGTAGACGGTGAAAAGGTGTAAATTTTCATGAGGAATCTGCTTATCACATTTTTATTTGCCGCCAAGGTAATCCTTTTGCCGCAAATGTAAACAAAGAAAACTAGTCTCCAAAACTGGAGACTGTCTGAAATTGGATACCCAAATTCTTTACAAAAGTCTCTGTCTGATATTGGAGATAATCTCCCACATTGGAGACAGTCTCCAATATTGGCCATGCGCCTCTACTGCTGAAGTTAGCAACCAAATCATGCGAAAATGTGGCGAACAAACTGCCAGCATGCCAATCTATGTTCGCATGATTTGGTTGCTAACTTCACTTCAGTTCATATCAACATTACGGTGCACGGTGAATCCAAGTCACTGTCTACGCTGTGTCGATCAACAACGTTGAGATCGAAGCCGAAATACAGGCTTAGTTACACTTTACAGCCATTCCCGATCACAGAGATGCCAACTTTTGGAAATCAGAATTAGGGAGGATTTGCAACCGCCACCAAATTATGTGCGCGTAGCGCAGATCTCGAGCGCGGAGCGCTCGACCCTTGCGGCCGGGGTCCAGGGCCCGCCTTAGGGCCCTGGAAGCTCTGGGTTTCTAGATGCTCTCTGGTGCAATCTGACCCTTATTTTGGGGCATTTCACATGTTTTGAAATAAACATTGTTCCCACTTTTTTAACATAAAAAATATCAAATATGCATTTTTACATGTAAAAAAAATGAGGGGACAAAAGTCAAAAGAAGTACCTGTTCAACAATAATAATAAGGAGGAATTATCACTATCGGCTATAGGCAGGTTATGTTCCACTATAAATCCAGTAAAGAAAAGCTCAGCGCTGCTCCCTTGCTTGGTGAAATAAAGACAACAGGGTACTAGCAGACTAGTGTAGCTCGAAGATCTTGTCTTTGCAATGTCTGTAGGCCTATGCCGTTTGCTCCCTAACGTTTCGTGCTTCCGAATTATCATCACGACCTCCCTGCTCAACTGAAATGTCCACACTGCAAATTGCGCAAAATGCATGGTAAATTCCTCTTTCCGACTTCCGAACATACAGGTACTGGAGACTGCATTCAGTCTTATACTTCTGAGACCATTTCTTGGTCTTCTTTTGTTGATTTTCCACCATTTCGTGTCAATATCAACCCTTCAATACGCCGAAATCACACACCGATATTCCACCGCACGACTCGACAAATCCAGTGCACGAGCGCACACGCCTCGCAAAGCTAGCCGGGCCTACCGGCCTGGTGCACAGTGGATTCCCGTTGGGCATATCACATGCACCAGCTTTTCGCTGCTCCTTATTTGTCTACCCTTCACACATAATTTAGTAGCAGCGAACGTAATGGAGTTAATACATGCTAAAGTTAGCAGACGATACATGTACTTCCAATCCAATTTGATCAATGCAAAAAAATTGTAATTTCGGGAGGATAAGGATGGTAATCGTAAGGGCGGGAGTTGGGATGAATTTTCGGGAGCCTCCCGATGAAATCGGGAGGGTTGGCATCTCTGCGATCACACTATTTTGAAGTGGTGGATATAGGGCCTAACAACAATATTTGGAAAAGTGGTGGGTATATTGACATCGAAATGTGACTGGGAGACTTGTCATGACATTTGGGAACACGTATCGGTGATTAGGTGTGCTGGTAATCGGCCGGTGCGAAACTGCATTAGCGCCCCAAACATTTTTGGCAAAATCCCTGGCCTGGCCTGGCTGGGGGCATCAACTTCAAGTACAATTATGCCACAGTATTATTATCAACGCCAAATGCCATGCCTCCTGGCTACTCCCCCTCCCCCGTCGAATTTGCCGACTTGGATATTCGACTTGGATTCTTGGAAACGTAATGAATGAATGTCATCACACATCACCTAATCCCGTATGACGTTGCCCCTGCCCATGTACTAACACATACAGGAGTTGATGGGACATGGGGGTATTCTCCACACAATCGGTCAAAATCTACTTCTCAATGCGCAATCATAAATGGTAGAACATATGAAATTTAAGTAAAATAAAATATCTAACTAGTAAAGTTCTTTCTTTTAACGTATAATAATATATCAGGGGATATGAAGGTGTGAATTTTCATGTAAAAATATGCATTACCACTCGTATGAGAAATAGAGGAGGAAAAGGCCTAATTTTCAGTAAAATTATCTGAATTCAGATATTATATTTATGAATGATTTTAATATAAAAATACGTTAAATATTTATATAAATATTATACTGTATAAATTAAAGTAATTTACTAACAGAAATTTATATTCATATGGACTGTTTTTATTTTTTATATACTATTACTGATCGAGCCTTGGTTTGGAAGAGCTTGGAAACAACGTAAACAAGCAGGTAGATTAGAAAGGCCTAACTTTGCTGGGAAATCTCCCCCAATTTCATGGTGTAAAGAATAACAGGTAGGTTTTCTCTAATAACTTATAATATGTTCTTTCCTATGACTCCTGCCAAATATGTCTTTTAACATTGGACGTGAATTAAAGTAATAAGTTAAGCCGAAAGACAAGTCGACAGTTTTGCCCTGCCCTGGGGCCTGGCCGCGGACCGTTGTCGTGCTGGAGCTCCGCGGGCTGGGGGCCGCTCACGTCACACGGCTGTGGAACTAGCTCAGGGCGCTGGCGCACCCTCCTCGACTCAGTCAAGTCTAACGTTAGATCTACTCCTAAATTTTGCTTTTTGACGGGGTACTAAAGGGTAAGAAATAATCAACATAATTTTTTTTAAAAGTAGTCAGCTTAACACCTTTCCGAAAAATGGCAAATTTTGATGATGAACAGATGCAGATCAAGAAGATCAGCCAGGTTCTTCTTCGATCGCTGGCAACAGTGGCGTCAGGGCAGGCAATAGAGGTATCACTTCCTTCACTCCTCAGCGCAGCTAAGTTACAGCTAGATGTCCAAGCGTACCAACATTCCAGCCAATCTGCTGGTGCATCCATACGCTAGCTGTAGTGTAGCTGACAACGATCAAAGAAGAATCTGGCTGGCTGATCCTGATCTGTTTGTTATCAAATTCAAAATTTGCTATAAAAATCTATTTTCCAGCATATGTTTTAGAAAGGTGGTATTGGTGAGCTGATTGTATTTTAATGAAATAAATATATCTGATGGTAGGCAGGACAACAAGCACATTTCAAAATGCGTTTGTTGTCCCCAAGAATGTTATTAAAAAATTTCTTAATATCTAATTTGTCATGTGAAACCACTTAAAACTTACGTAAAATTCATTTAAACTGTAAAAATTAGCAATTTCATAGCACCAACATGGGTCGAAAAAGTCATAGACATCGCGGGTCCCTTGTTATGCACTGTCCTTACTATCGATAGTTTAAACGATCACGATGTGCTCGCTAAATGCGAGCGCCCGTCGGCGTCTGCTAGCCGTCCTCTGCTGTGACTCTCAAATAGCCCCGCATGTGCGATTTTTAGTCAGATCGTCCCATATGCTGTTTTTCATGTTAGTACATAGATGCGTGCGCGTTTTTTGCGGACGCAGATCATGTACCCATCTCCGTCGTCTGCTACGGCTCTCCATATCAGTTCCAACTTGTGATATGTGTTTTCACGGTGTATTTTCATTTGGTCTACATGCAGTTTGCCCACTTGTCATTTGGTCTAATGCCAAATGGGCTAAACCCATTTGGTCTACTAAATTGCCATTTGGTCTACACTTGGTCTAATTCCCATTTAGCGAAATGTCCAGTTGGTCTAATTTCAGCTTAATTTACATAATTATATTTTTTACTTTGTCAAATACTGGTACATAAAATTGGCTTTATATCATGCAGTTCCACATTGTATTTTGGTTCACATGCAACTTGCTCACTTCTCATTTAGTCTAATGCGGAATGGGCTAAACCCATTTGGTCTACATATGGTCTAATTCTCATTTTGTGAAATGTTCAGTTGGTCTAATTTCAGCACAACCTAGGCTACTTAATTATATTTTTTTAAACTTATATACATATATTTTAGTCTTTATACCATATACCAAATGGGCTTGACCCATTTGGTTTTAAAAAAATTTCTAATTGCCATTTGGTCTACACTTTGTCTAATTTACATTTGGTCTACACTACACTTGATCTAATTTTGAGTCCAGTCCAGGGTCTAATTTCAACATGACCTACATCATTATGATTTTATACTTTGTGAAATATATATTTTTTTTCTTTAAATAATTTCATTTCACCGTATAGTTTTAGCATTGGTTTCCAAATAAATAATACTTGAACAGTGGCATAATCATGATAATGGAGCCAAAAGTTTTGAAAGGTGTATCGGGTAAATTTATAAAGTTGTAAGCAGAAGCAAACAACAAAAAATGTGGAAGCGGGGGGGGGGGGGGGGCGGTGTTAATTAATTTCCTTTTATTTTCCAATGCCAGATCAATCTGTGTTTTTGCTTGCTAAATTTTTTAAAAATGATATGTTCTGTTCTCTCTACAATCTTTACTAATGATCCTTTTTTTACTTATCATTTTTTTTCAGACACATTCGCACCCGAACCGAGGGAAGAGAAGGAATTATTGAACCCCTTGAGAATATACAGGTCAAGGGCTGTAATAGTATACAGGGGCACTTCCTGGGAGTTTAATTTTATCTTAATTATGTGTTTTCAGGATTTTTTTTTAGGATATCTAACATTGCAGTGAAAATTATTGCCCCTGCTGATAGTTTTTCAGCTCTGCATGCCCCTCCTTAATTTCAGTGAATAAGGTGTGGCACTGCCCTCTATGATTCATTATGAATTTTAATGGGCTCAAAAATGCAGTAATTTATAAATGATAGCATGATCTTATTTTGATAAAGCATTTTACTTAACGGGGGGGGGGGGTGAATTTGACTACTAAACCAGCCCCCCCCCCCATGTCAAGGATTAAATTTTTGGAAAAAAAGCATATATAAAATAGATATAGTTATTGCATATCAGAATGTTATTTTTTCTTGATGTTTTCTCAATAACTCTAAGCTGTTATTGATGAATTCTTTCTTGAAACAAAAATAAGCAATTTATCCAAACATGTCAGTTTCATTTTGTAGACATATGCATTGAATTTACCAATTCAGAATATAAGGTATGCAATCTTTCATAAATGTTGATTTTTATCATTGGTGGATCTGGGGGAGGGCACATCTAGCTCAACCCCCCCCCCCCCCCCTTTGAGAGCTACAGTCAAGATGTAATGAAAATATGCAATTTTCATCAAAGAATGCCCCCCCCCCCCGTAAGGCCCTTTTTGCTTGACAAATTTTCATCCTGAAAATGTGCCCCCCCCCAGGATAAATCCTGGATCCACCACCCCTGGTTTTGATTAAGTTTTCATGTATTTTCATTTTGAAAAAAAAAATCCTAGAGATTTATAAACAGCATGATTTACACTGAGCATTTCATACACTTTGTGCAGAAGAAATATCTTAAGAAATTTGGTTATTAAATTATGGAAGATATCTTTTGGATATGAAATTACTTTATTGCAGTTATTTCTTACATTGAATTGTCATTTTACTTGATAGAAATTCATTATTTTTTATAACCATGACAGTGTTATAAATTCATATTTACTAAATTGTAATACCGTAATCATTTTGATGTTCCTTCATCTTCATGAAAGTATGAATTCTAGTCATCTGCTTTAGTCTGCCCAATGCAATGGTTACAAAGGGCCTAAGCATCCCTTGTCATTTTTCAATAATTAGTTAAGTCAGTAGTCAAGTAAGGGGTCAGACAGTTTGGCTGTATTATATTTGTTTAATTGTCTTACTAGTGTCAATTTACTAAACTTTTTCTGCTTGTGATTGAACCACCAAGTTGCCAGATAGTACCATTTTGTTGGGCAGACATTAATATTGACTAGAGGACTTACTTTCCAAACCAACCTAAAGATAATATGATACTTCATGTATTACAGGGGTATATTGCCTCCATTCCATTGTTGGGATGTATATGGGCTGGGTAATATCATCTAACTTGTCCTGGAATAATCATTCTCTATAACAAGTTCACAGACAAACGGAGATTCCACTTCAGCAACACTCAGTTGAACATCAACATTCCTGGCATTGGTGGCGGAAGCCAAAAATTTTAGGGGGAACCGCCAAAATCTTTTGACCCCCCCCCAAAAAAAAAAAGATAGTGACTGTCAGGAAAATGCTTGGACGCAAACAGAGTACAGAGTCGAGGAGGTTTAAGTTTAGACTCCGTTTATTATCAGAGTACTCATGATGCAATTAATGAAATCATAGTTACTTAAAATTGGATGTCAATCAGAATATAATTAAATATTACAAATATATAACCAGGAAATTATGTTCAGTAACCAGTCTTGCATAAATCAAATCGTTTAAATGAAATTGTGTGTGACTTCTATGGAAGCTGGCTAGAGTTCAAGGTCCGGAGATTTTGAAGTAAATGTTCCTTGCTTTAGGCAAAGCAAGTAGTGCGGACATGTAATGGCCAGATGGTACTGTTCTTACTTTCCTTTTGAAGATTAGCGAGTTGCAAATGGGTACAGCACGAAGATTCCATAACAGTTCCCCACCACACAGAGGCTTGACGCCATCATCTCTCACTCAGTATTGCGAGATTCACGAAGTTAATTCATCACACAGGAGGGGGAAGTTCTGTCACACGCTGTCTAACCCTTCAGTTGGCTTTATACTCTGTCCTAGTCCCCAAAGGGAGGAGCCACAATTCAGCTTTGGTAGTGCTTGGCTTCAAAATAAATTCAGTAACATGGCTGATAAGGAATGGACATGCTAGAAGTCTTTCCTCTATGACCACCTAAATGGCTTCCTCAATTAGCAGTGAGACAAACTGAGAAACCCCTCACATACAACCCATTCACTTGTACACACTCATTCAAATCCGCTCAACCATCCTAGAGTCACTCTCACTACCACTCACACTCCTGCTCTAGCAACTTATTTGCATTACAAAGAAAAGCGAATTGCAGCTCCTGTATATCTGAAATGAAGAAAAAGTATTTGGTTACAAAGAAGGGTAGTTTTCTGACAATTTCCTCCCTCCTTAGATAAAAAAAAATTGTGTAAGCATAATTTTTTTGGAATGAGAAAACATTCTTAAACATTCTGAACAATTTCAAATATGGACTCAAGCGATGCAGGGGTTTATTCGTTGAACTCAGCTCGACTTAGGAAGTCAGCGCCCACATTCTGAGAACTTTTAATACTCTCAACTCTGAAGCGATAGGGCTGAAGAGTGAGTGCCCAGCGCATGATCCGCGCGTTTGTCTGTTTTGCGCGATGAAGATACGTCAGGGCTTGATGGTCAGTCTGAAGTACGAACTCTCTACCATACAGGTATGGTTCATACTTCTGTATTCCCCATACAATGGCCAGAGCCTCTTTCTCAACTGTGGCGTATGATTTCTCACGAGGCAGTAACTTCTTACTTGAATAGCTCACAGGAAACTTCTCCTTTGTCTCTTCATTCTCCTGAAGTAGGACGGCACCTATACCGATATTCGACGCATCCGTGCGAAGAAAGTATGGCTTATCACTGTTAGGCAACTGAAGGATTGGCGAAGAGGCGAGATGCGCTTTCAATGCATTGAAAGCGCCTTCCTGGCTATCCCCCCATTCGATGCGATTGGGCAGCTTAGCCTTCGTGAGATCAGTTAGTGGAGATGCCACTGCCGCAAAGTTGGGAATAAATCGGCGGTAATAACCCACGAAGCCCAGGAAAGAACGCAGCTCTTTCTTGGTGCGAGGAGGCTTGGCATCCTGGATCTTGAGGAGCTTGTCACTCTGAGGTCGTAAGGTCCCTTTACCCACTACATGGCCAAGAAACTCTAGTGATTGACAACCCACTTCGCACTTGCTCGGTTTAGCAGTCAGGTGAACCGATCGCAACCTCTCAAGGAGTGCTGTGAGAACCTCGATGTGATTCTCCCATGTCTTGGTATGGATCAATATGTCGTCAATGAAATTGTCGGTCTTCTCCAAGCCTTGTAGTACCTGTCGCATCATCCTGGTGAACGTGGCTGGCGCGTTGACGAGGCCAAAGGGCATCATTCTGAATTGGAACAAGCCAGCTGGTGTAAGGAATGCAGTGTAGGGCTTGGCACTTTCAGCAACTGGTACCTGCCAATAACCTTTGGTGAGGTCCAACTTGCTGAAATAACAATCTTGAGATATTGACGCAAAGATGTGTTCTGGATCAGGGAGTGGCTCTGCATCAAACACCGTCATCCGATTCAAGGTCCGAAAGTCGATGCAGAATCGTTTACTACCATCCTTTTTGTCAATTAGCACAATGGGAGAAGCGTAGGGTGACTGGGACGGTTCAATAATCTCCATGGTAAGCATGTCTTCCACTTCTTTCCTCACTGTCGTCTGTAAGGCATGTGGAATGGGATACTGCTTCTTCCGAAAAGGCTCGCTCGATGTAAGCTGGATGTCATGTGTCATAACATCGGTTTTCCCTGGCAAGTCAGTGAGAACGTCAGCATATTCTCCAAGGACTTCACGAAGTTGGGTCTTTTGAGTTTCTGACAACTCCTCATTGACATGTACTTGGGAAGGCCCCTCTTTTGCAGTCAGTGCAGGAGTTTGACAACAGACCGACTTGTTTGGCAACGGGATGTCAAAGTCTTGTGTTATCATGGCAGCGGCCTCATTTCGTTCATGATAGGCTTTAAGTAAGTTCGCATGAAAGGTCTTGATTTGACCGTTGAGGTCTATCTTATAATCACTTTGACCTTGACGACCAACTACGGGGAAAGGTCCCTTCCAGTGGAGAAGTAACTTGTTGTTTGCAGTAGGGAGTAACAGCAACACCTTATCCCCAACAGCAAAGGAGCGATTGCGGCTTTTCTTGTTGTAGTAGGCTTGTTGTGACTCTTTTGCCTTCTTCAGGTGTTCGTGGGCTAACTTACAAGTGTCTTGTAGTTTGTTCTGCAATTCAAAGACGTATTCGTAGGTACTGCGGGTCTCATCATGTGGGGATTCACCTGTCCACAGCTCCTTAAGCAGGGTTAGAGGCCCACGGACCCGCCTGCCATAAATCAACTCAAACGGAGAGAAGCCTAAGCTTGCCTGAGGGGCTTCACGATAGGCGAACAGCAGTGCTCCAAGATATCTATCCCAATCAGTTGGTTTCTCTGCACACATTCGGCGGAGCATCAACTTCAGGGTTCCGTTGAATCTTTCCACCAAACCGTTCCCAGCAGGATGATAAGGAGTGGTGAACAGTTGGCGCAACGACAGCAGTTTAGTCACTTCTGCGAACAAACCCGAAGTAAACTGAGATCCTCTGTCACTAAGAATTTCCTGTGGCACACCAATACGAGAAAAAATATCGACAAGAGCATCAACAATGGTTACTGCTTCAATATTTTTCATAGCAATAGCTTCGGGGTACCGGGTGGCAAAATCTACTAAGGTAAGTATGTACTTATTACCTCGAGATGTCCTTGGTTCTATAGGACCCACAATGTCAACCGCTACACGTTTGAATGGCGTGTCGATGATGGGCATGTCACCCAAGGGAACTTTCTGAACTCTTCCTTTCGGGAAGGTTCTTTGGCAAATGTCACAAGATTGGACAAAACGGGATATATCTCCAATTATACCTGGCCAATAGAAGTTTCTCAATATCCGGTCAGAGGTCTTCTTGATTCCTTGGTGACCACCAAGGAGTGATTCATGGGCAATCTTCATCACTTGCTGGCGAAGTGATGTTGGAAGAACTACCTGCAAATCAGTTACATCAGTCTTAGGGTCTTTGTTTTCCCTATAAAGGATCCCCTTTTCCACAAGAAACCGTGATACAGATCCATCTTTACTAACCTTTGGATCACTGTCTTGTGCTAGCTGGAAGCAACGACTTAGGGATGAATCAGACTGTTGCTCCTTTAGTAGGGACTTTGCTGTCACAACATCGGTGATGGGAGGAGGTACTCTCAAAGGTTGAGCTGGTTTGTCAGTTCTTGCTTTCTGTGCTCGGGTCTGAACAGCTTGAGCCTGGTCGAGTATTCCATCAGTGCTTGGTTGCTCTATCTCTGGTGGTGAGTAGTCTGGCTTCCACTCTGGGTCTGGGTCTGATGGACAACGGACACCTGATATGTTTCCTAAAACAAGATCATAAATTGGGTTTTTAACACATAGAGCAGTAACATCACCCTTATAAAATGGGGTATCAATGTGAACACGTGCTACTGGCATCTTTCTGACTGTGTGATCAATCAACACACAAACCCTGATCTCACCGGTCAATTGGTCCTCATGGACTAGGCCCCTTCGGATGATAGCTCCGCTACATCCACTATCCCTAAGGACTTTAACTTGTTGTTTACCAACGAATCCTGCAACTACTGGCATTTCCTCGGAGTTCCTCTCTCCACAGGCAGCAGATAGTACGGGGATTCGGTGACCGCATTTCAGTGTTACACGGTCTGAGTCAACACAGCATTCTTCTAGCTGTTCAGGAAAGGCACAAAAAGCGATAACATCCTGTTCAGGATGTGTCAGGTTATCGTTAGGATCATGGTTAGAGTGATCATTATCTTCCAATTGTGCATCTGGGGAAATATCATTAAGATAGTCACCTGTTTCATCATCAGCTAACTCTTCAACATCGTTTCCAGTTTCTTGAAGAAAGGACGCATGAACTGGTGTTGAACGGAAACGGCAGTCATTAGCAAGATGACCTGGTCTCTTACAGATGTAACCGGTCCTAGGAGGACGGAGACGATTCGGTGGTCCCATAGGACGAGTTGACTGGTTCATCTTCTGAGGTTGACTAGTCGAGGGACGATTAGGAGTTGCCGAGCTGGGCTTCCTATCAGGTTGACAGAATTGGGAGAACGTGGATCTTCTGGCTTCAACAAAATCCTCAGCTAACTGTCCAAGTTCTTCAAGTGTTGAAACGCCGTGTTCCTTTAAGAAAATCAACAAATCTGGAGAACATTTACTTAAAAATTGCTCCCGTACCATTAGCTTTTTTAGTTCGTAGAAGTTATTACCAATATTTGCAAGTTGTAACCATCTATCAAACAAATTATCTAATCTGAGGATGAATTCATGTGAATTTTCATCTTTTTCTGGTCTAGCGTTGCGGAATTTCTTACGGAAGCCTTCCTCTGTCAAGTTAAAACGTTTAAAGAGGGCTTCTCTCAATTGATCATAGTCTTGGGAACTCCTTGCAGGCAACCTAGCATATACCTGCAAGGCCTTGCCAGAGAGCAGGGCACTAAGGTTCAATGCCCAGGTGTCCCTAGGCCACCCGTGCACCACGGCATATTTTTCAAACCGGAGAAGATAGCTATCAAGATCATCCTTTTCCTCATTAAAAATGGGGAGTTTAGGCACTTTTACTTTTGGTTTAGAGAGTGTTTCCTCATTTTCAATTCTCGATTCAGAGAGTTTTGTTTTGAGTTCCAAAATAGCTATTTCATTTCTTTTCAATTCAAGTAACTGCACTCGCTCTTCTCTAGCTGCAGACTCTCTTTCTCTAACAAACTGCAATAAGCTCTCACCTTCTAAGCCTTCTGCTTTTCCAATCTCTGCCCACTTTTCCATTTCATTTAGTTTTAGCTATTTACATCAAATACCTTCAATTAAGGTGAGGTGGCTATGATCCAAAGCTTACGTAACAGTCAAAGAAACATGGATAACATTCATGATAATAATTATAGGTTACATAAAAATATAGCATAAAAGTGACTGATAATGAATTAAAAGATCATTCACAAATACAAATATCTAGTCCAAGCAAAACTTCCTGTTGAGTTAAATTTCCCGGGTTTCGGCACCAAAATGTCAGGAAAATGCTTGGACACAAACAGAGTACAGAGTCGAGGAGGTTTAAGTTTAGACTCCGTTTATTATCAGAGTACTCATGATGCAATTAATGAAATCATAGTTACTTAAAATTGGATGTCAATCAGAATATAATCAAATATTACAAATATATAACCAGGAAATTATGTTCAGTAACCAGTCTTGCATAAATCAAATCGTTTAAATGAAATTGTGTGTGACTTCTATGGAAGCTGGCTAGAGTTCAAGGTCCGGAGATTTTGAAGTAAATGTTCCTTGCTTTAGGCAAAGCAAGTAGTGCGGACATGTAATGGCCAGATGGTACTGTTCTTACTTTCCTTTTGAAGATTAGCGAGTTGCAAATGGGTACAGCACGAAGATTCCATAACAGTTCCCCACCACACAGAGGCTTGACGCCATCATCTCTCACTCAGTATTGCGAGATTCACGAAGTTTTAAATTCATCACACAGGAGGGGGAAGTTCTGTCACACGCTGTCTAACCCTTCAGTTGGCTTTATACTCTGTCCTAGTCCCCAAAGGGAGGAGCCACAATTCAGCTTTGGTAGTGCTTGGCTTCAAAATAAATTCAGTAACATGGCTGATAAGGAATGGACATGCTAGAAGTCTTTCCTCTATGACCACCTAAATGGCTTCCTCAATTAGCAGTGAGACAAACTGAGAAACCCCTCACATACAACCCATTCACTTGTACACACTCATTCAAATCCGCTCAACCATCCTAGAGTCACTCTCACTACCACTCACACTCCTGCTCTAGCAACTTATTTGCATTACAAAGAAAAGCGAATTGCAGCTCCTGTATATCTGAAATGAAGAAAAAGTATTTGGTTACAAAGAAGGGTAGTTTTCTGACAGTGACCAAATGATATCTTGGGGGGGGGGACACAGGAAACAAAATTGAAAATTGACAAGCCAAAAAAAATTAAAAAATAAGGTTATTAACAAAAAATTGAGGGGGGGAATCGTCCCCTCCCCACCTCAAATTTAGGGGGATACGTCCCCCTCCACTTCCGCCGCCTATGATTCCTGGTGCTTGGAGATCTGCGAAAGGCATGCTATAACATCCACTTAAGTTCCATTTCCTTTCATGTTTTTTTCCTCTTCTTAGTGAGCATCTCCAAGTGTTCATATTTTTTCAGTGTCCTTTTTTAGATTTATCAAACTCAGTTTTATTACCTGATAAAATTCTGTCCCAAGAATTGAACACTTTGATCAAATTTGGTTACTATAACTGAAAATATATAATAAAAGGCAAAATAATTATGAGAAAAATAATAAAGAAAAACAGTTACTCAAATCAAATTCACTCAAAACCATACACTAATGTACTCTCCTCAAAAATCAGTTCTCACTTTTAGGTATTGATCATTCATTCAGTCAATAAAATAATAAAAACAGACAGGAGGTCCTCCTCAAAATAAACACAAACACAGTGTCTCACATACACACTACACATTAAGAGTAAAATCAGTTTGTATCTTTCGTGGGATTTGTTTTTTATGTAAATCTGGATTCTTCTTGTTAGTAGGGCCTTAGGTCACTCTGACTTGAACTTAAAACTTCCAATCTCAAGAAGGCAAGATATATCTCAGTAGATAGTCATTATCAAGATGTTTAGGAGTTCAATCTGGTGGTGAGGTTATTCATGATGGCATCTGATATTCTGGCAGAAAGAATGAGAAATAAAAAAAGTGCATAAATACAATAATTTATTTTTTCAATGCAAATTAAATTAACGAGTCATTCAAGATAGTGTGTATTGTTTAGAGGGGGGGGGGGGGGGGGTGATGGCATGACAAGTTTTTAGTCCAAATTATTTTTATCTTCATTTTTTTCCACTTTGTATTACCATTTATTCAAAAATTGCAATAAACATATTAATAAATGAATTTTAATCTAGTTGGCAAAAGAAAAACCAGTGGCGCGGCAGTGCAAAGAAAAGGCCAGTAAAAGGCAGTAAAGCACTGTCTGAGTGACTGACACCACGGCACTGACAGTGAGGTGAATGTTAATTTTCCAGTGCATGCACATTATTGTCCCATCATATTCACTCGTTTTCAGAAAATATTTAGTTATTCCTCATATGACCATGATTATCTCATTCATGTCATTACTCTGGTGTTTATTCATGATTTTAAATTCAGGAAATCATTTAGCAAACAAAGAAAACAAAGCATTTCTTGACTGTGATTCCGTGTGATTCAAGTTCAATTTCATTTCTGTGTTTCACACGTACGCACGCACGTGACGTAATCTTGATCTCTAATCTGCTAATTGTTATGTTAATTAATCATCCCGTGCGCGCGATTAAAATGGCTCGAAATTCGACCAAATTCAAGGGCAGCTCAGCTTGTAAACCTCACTGAGAAGGGCTTCCACAGCCCTTGCGATTCCCCGCGCTGCAATTTAACTGCAAGAAACAGAAAGGAAATCAATTCAAGTTTCACAATCAACGGAAAATCCAGAACCCTTCGAGACCCATTTTGCAAGAAATACAACTAATTAAGGTAAGAATTGAGAGCAACTCAAAACATTTTTGACTTACCGACACTTTCATGGTTATTTTTGAAAGATTTCATGGAATTTGGGGCACGAAAATGACTTCGGTAGCTCGCGAAAGTCCTATGCATTACGATGACATATTTTTCATCGCACGGGAGGACAATCACAAAGAGAAAATATCATATCCGCGCTGACAGGGGCTTAATTTTGACGATATCGCATCGCTATGCGATTTCACTCATTGACAAGCGGACGAAACTTACGTACAAATTTTGAGCACTTCCGCGACAGCGCCATCTAGTGACTACGGCCGTGCCTACTGATGGCCGAGTCTAGACTTCTATTATTTCTTCCATTTTCCTTCATCAAAAAAACAAAATTTAGGGGTAATCGAGAAGGGTGCAAAACCGCACCCTTAGTTTCTCCAAAGTCGCTGTAGTTAAGCAGCAGTTGTTTGTTTCACCATTACAAGTCCGATGGCTGTCATCAGTCTGTGTAGGAGGAGGACATAAAAAATCAGAAAATGTTGAAAACTTCTCAAGAAACAGTGGATTGATCAGTGTTCTCGAGTCAAAACCACTACCATTTTGGGGGATGTGAATTGAATGTAGTGAAAAAAGCGGAACTTTTAGCTCTGTGTGCACTCACCCTACTACTGTAGGATCTAACACAGGGAGCTCCGGCCTGCGAAGCTCTGGGGCCGGAGCTCCCTGGGTTAACTAGGATCTTACTGTAGTGGAACTGTTAGTCCACCTAATTCAATTAACAGCAAAAAATAATGATGGGACTTTACTCAGCTTCACTCACACTATCGCACAAAGAACTGCGTTTGGCAGTGGATTTCTAACTAGTGCTGCGATGCCACTTTTGGCGTCCACAACACACGACTTCTATGGCTTGATATTTCTGTGTGCAGCGGCATGTAATGGACTCATGAACCCTTGACTCAGCTCAGGGTTTGTTTGTGTATGTGTTATCGCACTGGACTTAAAAACAAATATGAATAATATAATATAAAAACGTTTATCTTCTTGAACTAATAAAACACTGATGCTTTAGTGAAATGGAGATCCTCACTAGGTCTGGGTCGATGTTGTTCGTTTTGGGCCTGTTTCTCGCCCTAGTAGTCTCCTTGGTAGACACGTGGTGTTGAGAACTCAAAGGTAGAAAAACTGCTAGGAAATTGCTAGGTAAGATCTGGGTCCACCACATTGTGTTACTTGTTTTACTGGGATCTACAACTCGCAAGTTCGTATGAACTTTTCATTAGTTTCTGTTTTTCTCTTATACATGTAATTTTCATTCTTGTACATATTGTATACATTTTTTTATATTGGTGAGATTGAACTTGAAAAAAAAAGCAAAAAATCATTATTAACCATGTCTTTTAGTTAAGAGTATTTTTGATAAATCTTTATAATTCTTCCTCAGATTGAGACCGAATAGATTCCAAGATTTTACCATTCGGAGCTGAGGAGCAGAAGAAGGGAGGCGAGATGTCGGAGCTAACATCTCTTGATTCTGTGTACCTCAGCACAGTATTAGCTGATACAGTGGATCAGCTGGCAGTGCTGGGGAAGATTATGCCGTCAACTTTTGAAGGAAGGCAGGATGCAAATGAGGTAGATAAGATAATAATAGTTCCATTTGTATAGAGCAGCTACTATAATTGCATATACTCTACTGCGCTTGATACTCCAAGGAATAAATCCTACCGGGTACCCATTCACCTCACCTGGGTCGGGTGCAGCGCAATGTGGGTCAATTTCTTGCTGAAGTAAAACGCGCCATGGCTGGGATTCCTGGGAACCCACGTCCCACTGATTGAAAGACGAGAGTCGTAACCACTAGACCACGACGCCCCTCTTACCACAGTAGTTACCATAATAGTACATGTATTCAAACCCACCTCACCCAATGATATAGATAAAGACAAAGCGAACTTTTAAAGGGGAATATCACCCCAGTTGTTAGTTGGTTTTAAGAAAAGCCCCAAAAAAAGAAAGAAATTGAAGTTTTGATGAAAATCAAAGCATGAGACAATTTGGAATTTCGAAAATAAAAAATGAATATATGAGGAATTATATATTTCTTTTAAAGAAAATCTGTCTCTGATAATATATCCACTGCACAAATAAAATTTCAATAATTGAAAACCTTCAATTCTGAACAAAAATCAATGTGACTAATCAAAATATTTTCCATTTAGAAACTATATTTCTGATGATATATCCCCTGCACAAATAAAATCACTTTCATGTTTTTTTTTAATGTCATTTAAAAAAAATCATCACACACCACATATTGTGGGGCTTGCTCTTCTGTGATATCAGAAAAACAAAACTTTTAAAATTCACAACTTTTTTATTCTTTGACAAATCTTCATCAAACCTCAATAATATTTTTTCTATTTTTCTGGGTTTTGTTAAGACCACATTATCATTGGGGTGAACCTCCCCATGAAGTGCTCCTCTACAAGAAGTTTTGATTTCTTGAATCTCCCACCAAAACCTATATTGTAGAATTAAAACATGTTTCTTAAGGATGTCCATGTCTAGCATTAGCTTTGATTTATTAACGTTTGGAATCTGGGCCTCAGGATATAAATTCGGTAGCTCATGATTGTATGTTTTATTATGCAGTGTCACAGTTTTTTTCAAATCTGCTTGTCTATATACTTAAGATTGATCGCAGAAAGTTCTTCAAAGAGATGAGGGTCAATTTCAACTTTTGCTTGATTTTAGTGGATTTTTGTGGGGGTATACATTTAAAGCATACTAAACATATTTTTTTAATTTGTGCATTTCATATTCATGCATGTATGTAGCGCTCTTGATGTCACTCATTCTAGTTAATTGTGAGAAATGATGGCTTACTCAAGACCATGCATTGATTAATAACTTTTTTTCTTTCAATTAATTTCAAATTAAAAACTTTACTTTCTATAGCTTTCCTGGGAAGTCAATAGCTCCACTAATTAAGCCTTATTCTTTCTGACAGGGGTCGCGGAAGCAGGGGGGGGGGCTGGGCTTCAGCCTTCCCCCCACCTTTTTCCAAAACCGTGTACAAAAACGTAAAAATGACCATATGATTGTGATTTTCTGCATGGTCAGCCCCCTCACTTTTGGCTCAGCCCCCCACTTTTCAAAACTGTTCCGCGGCCCCTGTCCGACCCATGTTATTTTGTGTCTGAGGACTAAGTGGTTGTCCCACAAGCCTGTCATGATAACGTTGTTGATACATGTTTTATGAAATACGTCAATCGTAATCCATTCTACGTTCAACTTCCCATGATTAGATGGTCGGAGATGAAATCAGTCAGATCCTTGACAGTCAAAAGAACCTGGAATCCAAGTACGAGAATCTGATCCAGCAGAGGGCCGACCTTCGGGCGGGGCCAAAGCGGGATGCGGGCCGTCTCCACGACAACAACCAGGAGATCGGATCTGTGGTGGGCGGTCTCCGGACTGCCAACCAGACGTTTGCCAAGAGCTTGAAGCAGAGTCCGTTGACATCAGATAATCTTTACAAGATGCAGGATGATAGGTTAGAATCCTCCCTGTACCTCTACAATATTGGCATATCTCTATGTTGCGCATAAAACTGTTATATATGACAAATTTGCAAAATGTCATATATTTCTCTTTTTTTGACATCCGACTTCAATGAATGATTGAAATGAGGAAATTGTTGGTACACATATGGAGATACGTGTATGTTGCTTCTATGTCAAAGCTCAGTAACAGGATTGGGAGAATTAAAAAATGCCTTTGGAACCAAACTGGTTGAAAGATAAACCAATGGATTCACCAGCTGGATTGGATCTCCTAGCTGGAAGAATTTGTCTTGAGTTTGTCTACTTCAAAAGAATCAAGCACGAACAGGCCAGCAGTTTGATTTTCTAGGGGTGCAATAGACTTAATCCCAATAGAAGGCTACGCTACAAGTTTGTCTGTTAAAAGGCATACTACTATTTGGACATTATTCTAAAATGCAGTATTTATGCAAATAGGAATAAATAATTTGGTTT
The DNA here is from genome assembly GCF_018143015.1 of Lytechinus variegatus. NCBI lineage: Eukaryota > Metazoa > Echinodermata > Echinoidea > Temnopleuroida > Toxopneustidae > Lytechinus > Lytechinus variegatus. Next base: position 18,887,310 of record NC_054755.1, on the reverse strand, counting down.
ATACATTAGTATGTTTATTCTTTTATCTTCTAATTCAAATAAACTGTTTGTTGGAGTGGACTTGATTAATGATGTTATTATACCCTCCTCTATTCTAAGTAAAACACGGAGCGTCTGACAGGACGGTCACTTTAAAAAAAGTCTTTCGGAGGACGAGTTATGACTCCATTTCATCAGACAGGTGTTCTACCTTGTCCAATCAATATGATTTTTTATAATAAGATGAAGTCATCTAGTGTAGCCACCATACTCTTCTGTGCTTTGATGTACTCCTCTTGCTTACACTTTACAATTGAAATAATGATTTAATTAACTCCTTCCCCACAGTGATGCGTTTTCAATGAAGAATGGATATACAATGAGATTGATGATAGAAGTTTTACAGTCCATGTATTCAAAGATTGCGTTCATTTTCTTTCCCCTCAGACAATTCCTTCAAGATGTTCTGAGTGCAACATTGGATGAGATGAATCGACAAAAGATGTTTTCAGCCCTTGTCCAGGCTGTTACCATGGAGAAAGATAAGAAGGCGGAGCTTCAAAACACTATTCTCAAGTAAGTTGAATCTAGCAATTTCACAAAGGTGGTTTTGAAAACCTACGGTTCAATCCATGGTTTATTCAGATTTCCTTTATAAATTATGCTTAATTTAGCGCGTATATAAAAAATGTCCAATGCTGATGCATGCTTTTGTCACAGTGCGTAAAATTGACGCCTGTTAACATGGTTAGATACGCTATTTTATTCATGAGTCAACTGTTTGAAGAGTGGACTCATTAATCCAAAACAGTGGACTCATGAATAAAATAGCGTGAATAACCACGGCAACAGGCATCAATTTGGGCACTGTGGCGAAAGCGGGCATCAGTATTTGACAGTTTTAATATACGCGGTAAAATAAGCGTAATTTATACAGGAAATATGCCATGGACACAACCGTGGGTTTTCAAAACTACCTTTGTAAATTTTGGCCTATAAGGTTTTAAAATAAGATCTCATGGTTAAGAAAACACCATGATCTTTTAGTTGGAAAGAAATTCTTATACCTAATTAAAACAAGTTTACTTGGAGAGTACACCATGCACTTAGCACGGCATCCTGACTTGTGGATCCTGCCGAGTCTCGTCGTTGAAGTAGAAATACTTTATTATTCTCTGCCATTTTTGCCGGCATCTTATGTCAAGTAGAAACAATATACAATTTTCCCTAAGGGGTAGATTTTTATGTCTGCAACTAGAGATTGTCCTCTCCTGAAATTTCCTGTATTCTATCTGTGGATTAATTTAATGACATTTTCAACTAACCATAACCTGACCCAGTGTTCTAAAAAATGTTTTATCTTACATCTTAAGATTGATTTTTTTTAATGTGATTATAAATAGAAAATAATACCTGTGGCCTCTTGTGCAAGTCAATAATGCAAACCAACACATTTTTCTTGTTACTCTGAAAATTAAATCCTTAAAATGATATAGCAAGAGAAAGTAATTCAAATGAAAAATAACATTTCCTGAAAATTGGCAATTAACAGGCAATTCAGAAACCGAATGGGTTGGTTTGTCGGTAGCAGTAGTTCAGTTCTGTGGGGTGCCGTTTGTCATTGCAATCATGAAAAAAATATTTTAATCATTCAGTGGAATGTTTTTTGTTTTTCAATTGTTGTAAAATTATATGATAATACAGGAAATATGAAGGAATTATTTGGTACTTAATCTTTTTTATGAATATTTTATTAAAAAAAAAAAACAACCTAGCATTCCACAGAAGTGTCTGAATTTTATGTTTAGTATGGAGTATGCAGAGCTGTCAAGTAGTACTAATTTTCCGTATTTAGTACTGAAAAATGAGAAGAATACTGATGGTTTCATGCAAAATACTGATTTTTCAAGTTTTGGTTTCATGTGTTGTCCTATGGTATTCCTTTGAAAATACTGATTTCCTCGCCAAAATACTGATTTTCAGCTTTAAAAATACTGAAATGTTCTTGTTCAGGTTGGCAGCTCTGAGTATGATACCGTCCATTGTAGGTTGTCGTATCCTGACACAGGCTTAAGTCCAGAAATGTTTATTTAAAGGACAAGTCCACCCCAACAAAAACTTGATTTGAATAAAAAGAGAAAAATTCAACAAGCATGACACTGAAAATTTCATCAAAATCGGATGTAAAATAAGAAAGTTATGGCATTTTAAAGTTTCGCTTCATTTCACAAAACAGTTATATGCACATCTCGGTTGGTATGCAAATGAGGAACTAATGACATCACTCACTCACTTGTTCTTTTGTATTTTATTTTTCTCGTCATTGTCATGTGAAATGAAGTTTCATTCCTCCCTGAACTCATGGAATTCCATTTTTAACATTTTGTGCTTCAGGCAAGGAGGTCCTAATCGTCAAATTCGTAAAAATTGAAATATGTATAATTCAAACAATAAAAAAACAAAAGAAATAGTGAGTGACATTATCGACTCTCATTTGGATGTAACTGGGTCGTTCATATAACTATTTTGTTAAAAATAAGCAAAACTTTGAAATGTCATAACTTTCTTATTTTACATCCGATTTTGATGAAATTTTTAGCATTGTGCTTGTTTGATTTTTCTCTATTGATTCATATCAACATTTTTCTGAGGTGGACTTGACCTTTAAATAACTGTTGAAATAGGTAAATTGCCAATTTGTCCTCTGCCAACACGTCCACTCACCACATGGTCTACCTTCATTTAGTCTAATGCCATTCCGCCTGTCAGCATTTGATCCAATAACCATTTGGTCCAATCATCACTTCGTCTAATCACCAGTTTGTCAATGACCATTTCGTCTCATGACCAGTTGGTCTAATATTTGCTTTATTTTCATTCATTTTGCCCAATTACTATTTAGCTTACCGTAATTATAGTCTATTAGACCAAATGGTATATGGACCAAACGGCTATGGGACCAATTGGTTAGACAAAATGGTGAGTGGATGGAATGGCAGTGAGACCATGCGGATATTGGACAAACTGATGGTAAACCAAATGATAGTTGAGGAGTTGGCAATTGGACGAATTTTCATTGGACCAAATGAAAGTAAACCTTGAAGTAGACCAGAGGGTTTTAGTTTTTTTTTCTACACTTTCAAATAAGTTTTCTTTAACATATTTATAACATTATACTACTCTATACTGTGTATACTGTTGCAAGAAACTTATGTTCAAGTGTATGTCCCCAAAATCAAGCACAAGCAACAAATTTTGATTGATTTGCATTCATTTGCAACTCAACTTCCTGGCAATGCCCATTATGCTTTGAATTTGGGACCTACATCTATTACAATTGAACGGATGTCTTTTGCAGTGCCTCATCTGTGTAAGTTGACCAAGTTTAATGTCAACATTTGGTTTTATCTTTGTGAACTAGAGAAGAGGAGGGTCGCAAGAAAATCAAATCCCTCCAGAAGCAGATCGCCACGGTGAGGGTCGAGAGAGAGGAGGAGACGCAACAACGGAACCAAATGATTGCTCATTTGAAAGGTAATATGGTAACAACAATAACATCAATAACAGTGTTGAAAGAGAAACTTGGCAATCAAATGCCAGGGTCCTGTAACACAAAGGTTAACAATTAATCGTACACTCAATTTACGATGGATTGTACATTGTAGTCTACGCAATCAATCATAGAAAAATGTTCTATGATCATTGCTAAGCTTTTTGTTATGGACCCCTGGTGATGAGTTCATTGTTGTCGACCAATCTCGCAGGATTAAAGCAAAGGAGTGATGTTACAAAAATGGCGCTTATTAATAGTAAGGTAAATTTGTATCGTGCAACCACTTTTTAAATATTATCTACTGCGCTTTGATAGAAACTTCTTATTCTATTATTGTAATACATAATTTACTTCCCTACACTTGTGAGTCTTTCACAATGTTTTCAAAGTAGGAACAGACCATCAGAAGTTGGTTCTACAGCTTACGAATCGCATAGCTGAATGCACAATCCCAAGTTATGTTTGTTCTAGTATAAGGTATTTTCCAGCGGAATCTTTTGTTGTGTACATATTTATGAAATGCGATAAATTAAAATTGATTATGCTGGTTCATTTCAGATCAACTGCAGGAGATGAAGGCTAAGACTAGTATGGAAGGCAAATATGTACAGAAAGATGCAGAGGTCGCAGTGGGTCAGATGCAGAAAAGATGCTACCTCACAGAGAAAGAGATGAAGGATGAAATCGAGGTGAGATTGATGGCGGTGGTGGTGGTGGTGATGATGATGGTGATGATTTTGATGATGATTTTGATGATGATTTTGATGATGATGATGATGACGATGATGATGGTGATGATGGTGGTGATGATGATGATGGTGGTGATGATGATGGTGATGGTAATGATTTTGAAGATGATTTTAATAATGGTGGTGATGATGCTGGTGGTGATGATGATGATGGTGATGATGATGATGACAATGATGATGATGGTGATGATGATGGTGATGATGATGAGGATGATGATGATAATGATGATGATTATGATGACGGTGATGATGATGACTTTGATGATTTTAATGATGGTGATGACGATGGTGGTGGTGATGATAGTGGTGGTGCTAGCAGTTGGTGGTGATGATAATGATAAAGAGGACAAGAAGTATCATGACGATGCTTGTGGTTATGGTCATACAGAACAGATGCTTGTTCACAAAGAAATGGATGAATGATGAAGATAAGATGATGGCAGTGTTGATGATGATGATGATTGTGTCGGTGTTGATGATGGTGATGATGATGGGGCTGCTGACGACAATAATGATGGCGGTGGTGGTGGTGGCAGTGATGCTAGTGCTGGTTGTGGTGATATTTTCATGATAATGATGAATATGGTAATGGTAGTGAACTAGTGATGTTGGTGATGATAGTGCTGGTAATGAATATATTGGTGGTGGTGGTTGTAGTCATGATGATAACTATTCATTTTTGTCTCACCCACCAGAATTGAAGGCAAGACTTAGGGATCCAAATGTCGTCCGTCTGTCACAAACCTAATGACACATAACTCCACAACCGTAAGTTGCTTTTCAACCAAACTTGGATGGTAGATGGACTTGGGGGACCTGCATGGTATGCTGCAGTCAGAGGTCACATGGAAAGGTCAAAGGGCATTTTTTAGGTCAATGTTAAAGTTCACATGCAGGTCAATGTTAAAGTTTACATGCAAGACTCTGTTATGACACCTAACTCCGCAACCGTAAGTCACTTTTCAACCAAACTTGGATGGTAGATGGACTTGAGGGGCCTGCGTGTTATGCTGCAGTCGGAGGTCACATGGTAAGGTCAAAGGTCATTTTCAGGTCAACGTTAAAGTTTACATGCAAGACTCTCTTATGACACCTAACTCCGCAACCGTAAGTCACTTTTCAACAAAACTTGGATGGTAGATGTACTTAGGCGACCTGTATTATATGCTGCAGTTGAAGGTCACATGGTAAGGTCAAAGGTCATTTTCAGGTCAACATTGAAGTTTACGTGCAAGGCTCTTACATGTATGACATGTGTTTTTCCAACCCAGTCATTTCACAATGACATTTTGATACAATTCTGTTGCATGCCCTTGCAAATCACGATATTTCTTATTATTTTCATTAGTGGGCGAGACACAAAATCGCTATTGCCTTGTTCCAATCCTGTTTCTTTTCCTTTCACCTTTCAGCTTCTAAAACAGAAAGTAGATGAGGAACAGAGAGTTAACACAGAAATAGAAACATATCTCAAGAGACATCAAACTGTAAGTGTAGAATTAATTTAATTTATTACTGAATCTCACAGACATTTATTCATTCTCATCAATGTAACAGTAGTATTTGGCAATTGGAGCTAAGAAAACAGTGAAACGCTATTAAATCAAGTATATCCCCCTGCATATCAAATACATTAAGTACATCCACAATTCATCAACATTTATAATTGGTATCAATTCTTATCTTACCTTATTTTTTTAACAAACATTTGTAATATTTACAGAACAAAAAATTACCATCAATATTTACAAAACCTTTGCGATGACCTTTCAATGTTGTATTGATGCAGACATATTTTGAAGAAAGATTGTGAATTAAATTCCAACAACAGTATGTTTGTCAAGTATTGACAACAAAAACTGCAGAGAATACCAATGTTTGTCTCTATGTGAAAAATTTAGTTTTTGCAGATGTATATCAATGAGAGCCCCGTCTTACAAAGAGTTACGATTGATCCAATCAAACTCAAGTATATGGAAATCAATCAACGTCATAATTTTTTCTTTCGGAAATTAGTTCAATGTCCTTTGAAAACAAAGAGAAGCATACTGAATTGTCAAGAAAAAAGTGAATGTATAATTTATAGGAAACGCTTTGAGCAAACATGCATTTTAGATGTTGAGGTTGCTGGCTTTCCATAGTTAAGATTGATTGGATCAATCATATCTCTTTGTAAGACGAAGCGCAGGTATAATCATTTATGTCTTGGCCCAACCTTTATTATAACCATTTGAAAGATGTGACCAGGGCTTGAACCCCAACCTGTATCAATCCGAACCTTCCCAATGTAGTGTAGCTTGGATTACAGGCCAACGACTCAACACCCAGTTTGCAATCATTGGTCTTTGATCAGGCAACATTTAAAGAAATGGTCCAGCCTGGAAACATTTATATCTTAATGAATAAAGTAAAATTCACAGAGCAAAATGCTGAAAATTTCATCAAAATTGAATAACAAATAACAAAGTTATTGAATTTTAAAGATTTGCATTATTACGGTGAAACAGTTCTAGGCATGTCTCTATGAATATTCATTAGGTGGGCTGATGACATCATAACCCCACTTGTTCTTTTGTATTTCATTATATGAAATTAGGTTTATTCAAAATTTTTCTACCAAGAACTAAAACAATCGCATTAACAACTGATTGAGTGCATTAGTTATTTATTGCCGCAACTTATTTCATCATAATGGAGACACATCATTTATGCATGTATGAAAAAATGAAACATTTATGATCTCATGTAATAATATCAGAAAAAGGAAAGTAGGGATGTGACATCATCAGCCCACCTAATGAATATTCATGATGATGTGTATGTAACTGTTTTCACAAAATATTGATAAAATTTAACATTCAATAGCTTTGTTATTGTTATACAAATTTGATGAAATTTTCAGCATTTTGCTCTGTGAATTTTACTCTATTTGTTTAAGGACAACTCCACCCCAACAAAAAGTTGATTTAAATAAAAAGAGAAAAATCTTACAAGCATAACACTGAAAATTTCATCAAAATCTGATGTAATATAAGAAAGTTATGACATTTTAAAGTTTCGTTTAATTTCATAAAACAGTTATATGCACATCCTGACTGGTATGCAAATGAGAAGACTATGATGTCATCCACTCATTTCTTTTGTGTTTTTTTATATGAAATATTCTTATTTTCTCATTGTCAAGTGATATAGCAATTAATTCCTCCCTGAACATGCGGAATTAGCATTGTTTAATACTATATGGTTCAGTCAAGTTGGTCCTTAATGTCAAATCTATAAAAAATGAAATATTGTATAATTCAAACAATATTAAAAAACAAAAGAAATAGTGAGTGCTGGACATCATCGACTGACTCACCTAGTTGTGCATATCACTGTTTTGTGAAAAATAAGCGAAACTTTAAAATGTCATAACTTATCAAATATTTTCAGCCCTGACCATCCCTTTGATTCATTTTTCTTGTAGGAAATGGAGGAGAAAGTTGAATATTGGATGGAGAAGTATGATAAAGATGTTGAAGCCAAGACGCATGAACTAGAAGTCCTCAAGGCTTCAAAGGCTAATGATCTGGCAAGGCTTCAAGAACTCACTAAATTGGTAAGAACCAGGGTTAAGTGTTTAGAGCACACATAATTGACTTCATAGTGCATTGGGATTTAATTTAAAGATAAATTCCAGTTGTGGTAACAATTTCAAAATGAGTTCGTACAGAACCCAATGAAATGACCACCAAAGTGTCTGTTTGTGTACATGTAAATAAAAAATATTTGCCAAAGGATTCTGGAAGAAATAGTGTAATTGCTGAGAAATTAGCAAATAAGCACTGGATTTGGGTCAAGCGTCGGGCCAACATTCAAAGCAATAATAATACACTGTCCCACGTGCGTTTATCTGTGTTGGTGATCTTCAGTGTGAACATGTTTCAGTGTCGATTTCAAGGTCTCACAAAGTTCAGTTTATGTAACTGTACCAGATCTAGATCCTCGATGATATAGTGACAATTAAGCTTGGTTTCACACACTTTCCCCTGTAATCAGTGTTTACTGCTACTACTTTCATTTGTCTTTAAATTCAGGTCTAAAGTTTTTGTTAAACTAGGGATAGCCATATTTAATCCAAATCTCGAACAGTACAGGGCCCCGTTGCAGAAAGAGTTGCAATCAATCGCAGCTCTAAAAATTTAGGCGCAACTTGATTTTCAACCAATCCACAGCACGCATTTTGGACTTGCGATTGATTTCTAGAGTTGCGAATGATTGCAACTCTTTCTGCAACGGACCCCAGGTTTGATTAACCAGCCCGTCTGCCACTCTAATGTATGGGGTTTATTTTTAATTGGTCTAATGCCAATTCATCCAATTACCAACTCGTCTACTATCATTTGGTCTACCATCAGTTCGTCCACTATCCACATGGTCTAATTGCCATTTTGTCCACTCACCACTTCGCATAATAATCAGGTAATCCAATAGCCATTTAGTCCATATACTATTTTGGTCTAATTGGAGTGTTACTTGGGCAATATGAATGAAAGTAAAATTGATATAGACCTACTGGTTGTGGGACGATTTGGTCATAGACGAACTGGTAATAGACGAAGAGATGATCGGAACAAATGGTTATCATGACGAAAACCTCCATGTGAGAACACTATACCCCAATTTCCTCAATCAATTCTCTTCTCCAAGTATGACAAACCCACTGCCCCAAGTTTAAGTATCAAAACACCGGTTTCTCGACCTCGGTCCGAAGATGACACAACAGCCCGAGCGCAAAGCTGCATACTTGACTGCATGAATAAATCCTTGACTAGTTGGTCCACATTTGTACAATAAATTTCTTTCAAAAGCACATCATTCTTTCCAATACACAATATGGCTTCTGAGAAAAGAGCAGCACTACTCATGCAGTACTTTCTTTAGTTCAAAAACTTGCCAAAGAAAGTGACCAGTCTTCTAATGTGGTTGGTTTGTTCATAGATAAGCATTTGATACAGTTGATCACAACATCCTCATTCACAAACTTTCTCACTACTTGAGGAAGGGTGCTCCCAATTTGTTTCACTTAATGATAATTTCTGTGAACACAAGCCTGTCATTTGTGGAGTACCTCAGGGCAGTATTCTTGGCCCACTTTTGTTTATAATTCATATAAATTACATCGAAAAGTCATTCATAATATTTTCATAATATTTTCTTCCCTTTTTGTCTTTGACAGTACGTAGAATATGAGCAGGTGTGTGTTGAAGATAGGATAGAGAAAGAGAAAGCGAGACGAAAGGCAGAGCAGGAAGAAGAGGAGCTCAAGTCATGTGTCTTGGTAAGAGACTGTATTTCATTAGGACAATATTTATTACAGCTAATAGGCCCAGGAAGGCACTTCCATTGACAAGTGGATACCATGCGTGACAAAAAAAACATGTAAAAAGGATCTCTTTTTCAAGATAGTGCACGTTACGTACGTAACATAATAAGGGTGTCAAAAACACTAAAATAATGAAAAAAAGTATATATTTCCTACGAAAAATATGTATTTACGGTCCAATTTGCGAGGGTATAAAGACTTAAATATCTTTTTGCCCCAACACTACGTGTTAAGAGTCTGATTTGAGTGAGGTGTTTGGGGTGGTACTAAACCCAATAAAAGTCAAGGTAGAGCTGATGTCTGTGATCACGTCTGTCACACAACATCATTGTACTTGTTTAGGGGGTCAATTCAGGGAATACTTTATATCAAGGGTACCGTTTTGTTTTTAAAACTTTTTAAGGGTTGGGTTTCACACGCCAATACTTGGTAAGGGGTGCATTTTTAGAACGAAAAATGCTTGTTTAGGGTGCTTTTCGAAACCCCATGGTCACGCATGGTATCCACTCGTCGATGAAAACGGCCCCCAACTAATAGGATCACATGATCTTCGAGTTGGCAATATTAACCTCTGAAATACATTAGTCTTTCGTTGTTGCATTGTTAAAATTAATATCAATTCATTTATTATTTATTTTTGTCAAATAATGTATCACTTTCAGTGCACAGTAAGAATGGCAGATTAAGAATGCAGGTTTTGTAGCAGTCTACACATTGGGTGATTTTAAGTCTGGTGGGTGTTTCATAAAGCTGTTCGTAAGTTAAGAGCGACTTTAAGAACGACTGGTGATCCCTTCTTGTGGTAAATGGTATATTCATTGGCGATGGTTTAGCGCGTAAGAAATGATCACCAGTCGTTCTTAAAGTCGCTCTTAACTTACGAACAGCTTTATGAAACGGCCCCCCGGTGTTGGCCTTGGTGTTGATATTTGGATTGCTTCCCCTAGCTCCAAAACTTACTCATAGTTTGTAAAACTGATCCAGATCACATTATTGACATCTCAACAACCAGTGAGTGACTTTTCAGGACCATCTTCATTTTATGTTTGGTGTTTAATCGTGTAAAAATTGACCTAACACCAATACCAAAAGGTCAACTCTGAACTTGAAATCACCCATTGCATTAGTAAGCTACCAGAGAAGAGGAGAATTTATCATTTTAGCCGTGGATGAATTAAACCTAATGATGCACAAAGAAGACTGGTTAAAATGCAGTATAAGGGTAAATCAAACAACCAGAAATGTTGATAAGTGATGTCTTAACTGGGAATACAAAGTTCACACTCGTTGAAACGTTACGAATTGCCAAAGTTTGACTTAAAGAGCAATGAACTATAAAACTTATGTTTTTTTTGCAAAATTTTGAGGACACCGATTGCCAGAATAGCATTGTATTTATCAATGGTTGTCGTCAAAAGTTGCTTCAATACAGAAATAGAAATTAAGGGAGAGTGATAACTGTATTAGTTTGTGGATGTTTTTTTTATATAAGCAGCAATTTGAGTATTTTTTTTCCTTTTTGTATTTTCTCCTTTACAGCTTCAGTCTTGGTGGAGGGGAGTGATGGTCCGGAAGCAGCTGGGTCCATACAGCAAGAAAAAGAAGAAGAAGGGGAAGAAAGGAAAGAAGGGGTCTGGAAAGAAGAAGGGGAAGAAAAAGAAGTAGATCACTCATTCGATCCAAGCCAGAGCCTTATCAATTCTTTATTTGTTTTGTTTTGTTTTCTTATCACACCGCCTTTCTGTAAATTTTGATGTCAATCTGACGATGAACATTTGCAGATGTATAGGGTGGAAGGTATAACAGTGATGACATTAAACATTCCAAAGGGTCAATATTCGCATGCAAAATAAAAATTCTCCAATTCCTAGTAATGACTATTGTTGGATTCCCTTTAGTGACACCAAATAATACTTTGGTTTACTGAAACATAAATTGTAGTAATGCAGGTTCGGGAGAATGTGGAAAACATGTCTTTGACCAGAAAAGCCGTTTTATGAAGGTCTTCTTAAAGGGGAAGTTCACCCTGACAAAAAGTTTATTGTAAAAATAGCAGAAAAATAATAAAAAATATTGCCGAAGGTTTGAGAAAAATTCATCAAATAATTATAAAAGTTATTCGAATTTCAATTAATTGATTTGTGACGTCATATGCGAGCAGCATTCCTACATAGCGAATGGTAAAAAAATCAATGAAATGTCAATTTCTCAGAAAATTGAAAATGGTTTTCACTGTACCTTTTGTGTATCAATAGACAAATCATTTCACATCTGATAATGAATAGAAAACAAAATTAAGTCATCAGGAACTATACAAAATTTGAAATTCCTGCATTTTATATTACATAACACATGGGGCAGCTGCTCGTTTACCGTTTCTACAACTGTTATCATATGTAGATAAATGTCAAACTTTGCATACAGTGCTTCGTAACAATGATTTTAATCTACTTTGATTGGAATTCAACTATTGAGAATCTGGGGAGGGTTTCATCAACATTGTTGTCCAACAGGTTGTCAGATCTTGGGCCCATTGCAGAAAGCGTTGCAATCAAACGCAACTCTGAAAAACAGGCGCAACTTCATTTTCAACCAATCAACAGCGCTCATTTTGGACTTGCGATTGATTTTTCACTTGCGTTTAAACGCAACTCTTTCTGCAAGGGGCCCCTGGGCCCCATCTTACAAAGAGTTACGATTGATCCAATCAATCGTTACTCTATGGAAATCCATCAGCGTCATAAATTTTTTTACAGGAAATTTGCAAAATGTCCTTTGAAAAGAAAAGAGTACGCACCAAATTGTCAAGAATTTGATGAATTTATGAATGTACATCATATATCTAGAAAAATTTTTGAACAAATATGCATTTCATATGTAACCTTGCTGGCTTTCCATAGTTGCGATTGATCGGATCCATCGCAACACTTTGTAAGACGGTCGAAAGAACTCTTAAGTCCAAGACATATTGCTTGGTTCGGAGTGTTAGAAAGAGTTTGAAACCCCAAAGGTTCAGAGAAAAAAATAATGCGACTAGGCCAGCCTCCAACGCCAAGTAAAGTTCATCCCACAGACTTTGAAATTGTGACCAAGACCAAAGTTGGCCTAGGTCCTGTTGCATAATAGTTCCCATTACGATAACTTTCCATGCAATGGTAAGTTGCATTAAGTCCTTGATTTTAATTGGCTGTTGATCAGCATTACCATGGTAGTTAACATTGGATGGCAAATTTATCATAATAGTAACCTTGATGCAACGGGCGGGGGGGGGGGCGTTTCATACAGCTGTTTGTAAGATAAGAGCGACTTTAAGTATGACTGGTGAACCTTTCTTATGCGCTAAACCATCGCCAATGAATATACCATTTACCACAAGAAAGGATCACCAGTCGTTCTTAAAGTTGCTCTTAACTTACGAACAGCTTTATGAAACACCCACCTGGACTCATCCTTCAATATCAATAAAAAGGAATATGTAGAATCTATAAAGGAAACGGAATGAATGAAAAGTACATTTTTGAAATATGATATTGATGCGTCATTTGACAATGGAATTTATTGATTGGTGGATCCTGAAAGGCAATGTCAATTATTTCAAATATATTCACAATATTTCGGCCATGAATTAATGCTGTGTCAAGACATCGAGTGTAGGAGCAATTGATATTTAATCTTAAAGAGATACATTGTAAGTTTATGCATTCAGACTACACCTCATAGATCTTTTGAAATAAATACATTAATTAACCTTTGTATTCTCTTGTCATCTATTTAAATAAGATTAATTCATTTATAACAGATTTTAAAATGGACTATATATACATGTATATTTATATTCTTAATGTCTGTTTTCTCCATCCATTATGTCATGTAAATAAACTATATCTCTAATGTATAAGCATCGTCATATGACTTCTTATTTCAAAAGTGTCTTCAAGAAATATTTTTGTAATGTACAAGAAATTTTTTTTGAGTGATTATTGTCTCGCCCACCAGAGGTGAAGGTGAGACTTAGGGATCCAAATGTCGTCCGTCCGTCACAAATCTAATGACACATAACTCCACAACCGTAAGGTGCTTTTCAACCAAACTTGGATGGTAGATGGACTTGGGGGACCTGCATGTTATGCTGCAGTTGGAGGTCACATGGTAAAATCAAAGGTCATTTTCAGGTCAACGTTAAAGTTTACATGCAAGACTCTCTTATGACACCTAACTCCGCAACCGTAGGTCACTTTTCAACCAAACTTGGATGGTAGATGGACTTAGGGGACCTGCATGATATGCTGCAGTCAGAGGTCATATGGTAAGGTCAACATTACAGTTTACATGCAAGACTCTCTTATGACACCTAACTCCGCAACCGTAAGTCGCTTTTCAACCAAACTTGGATGGTAGATGGACTTGGGGGACCTGCATGTTATGCTGCAGTTGAAGGTCACATGGTAAGGTCAAAGGTCATTTTCAGGTCAACGTTAAAGTTAACATGCAAGACTCTCCTATGACACCTAACTCCGCAACCGTAAGTCGCTTTTCAACCAAACTTGGATGGTAGATGGACTTGGGGGACCTGCATGTTTGGCTGCAGTCGGAGGTCACATGGTAAGGTCAAAGGTCATTTTCAGGTCAACGTTAAAGTTTACATGCAAGACTCTCTTATGACACCTAACACTGCAACCGTAAGTCACTTTTCAACCAAACTTGGATGGTGGATAGACTTGGGGGACCTGCATGTTATGCTGTAGTTGAAGGTCACACGATAATGTCAAAGGTCATTTTCAGGTCAACGTTAAAGTTTACATGCAAGACTCTCTTATGACACCTAACTCTGCAACCGTAAGTCACTTTTCAACTAAACTTGGATGGTAGATGGACTTGGGGGACCTGCATATTATGCTGCAGTCGGAGGTCACATGATAAGGTCAAAGGTCATTTTCAGGTCAACATTAAAGTTTACGTGCAAGACTCTCTTCCCAGGACCAAAATCCAATTGAAACCAGTTGGATTTCCAACTGGTTTCAATTGGTTTCAATTGGTTTCAACTGGTTTCAATTGGTTTCAATTGGTTTTAACTGGAATTTAACAATTTCCAGTTGAAACCAGTTGGGCAACTGGAAATCGTAACTGGAACCAGTTGGGTAACTGGATATGACTTCCAACTGGAAATGATTTCTAACTGGATCCAGTTGGGTAACTGGAAATCCTAACTGGAACCAGTTGGGCAACTGGAAATCCTAACTGGAACCAGTTGGGCAACTGGAAATCCTAACTGGAACCAGTTGGGCAACTGGAAATCCCAACTGGAACCAGTTGGGTAACTGGATATGACTTCCAACTGGAAATGATTTCTAACTGGATCAGTTGGGTAACTGGAAATCCTAACTGGAACCAGTTGGGCAACTGGAAATCCTAACTGGAACCAGTTGGGTAACTGGAAATAACTTCCATCTGGAAATGATTTCTAACTGGAACCAGTTGGGTAACTGGAAATCCTAGATGGAACCAATTGGGTAACTGGAGATGATTTCTAACTGGAAAGATGGGTAACTGGAAATGAATTCTAATTGGAACCAGTTGGGTAACTGGAAATCCTAACTGGATCCAGTTGGGTAACTGGAAATGATTTCCAATTGGTTTCCAATTGGAAATTTTCCAGTTGCCCAACTGGATCCAATTGAAACCAGTTAATTTGCATATTTCTGCCAGTGTGCACAGATTAATGTTTTATGAGATTCATCATAATTTACAATGTATCTATTTAATTTTTTTCAATTTGAAGTACCACACTTTTTTCAGATAAGTGTTTAGAATACTTAGCAGTGAAAGCCATGTTCATAAATACCATAGATTATAATTAAAACAGATTAAAAGATAATTAGTACACCACTAACTGTTACCAAATTACATTAAATAAAAATACATATATTTGAAGATCTCCCCTACAATTATACACATATGAAAGTCTGTATTTTATCAATGCCCTTTACATTGGTATTAATAGACAAATAACACTGCTTCTGTGTTGGCATGAGCAATAGTTAGTGCAAATGCTAATTAATTTGTAACTAATTAAGATCATTCCAACTGGAAGTTCCAATTGGATCCAGTTGGAAACCAATTGGTTTCAACTGGTTCCAGTTGAAACCAGTTGCCTCCAATTGGTTTCAACTGGAACCAATTGAAACCAGTTGCCTTCAATTGGTTTCAATAGGGAAATTGAAACAACTGGAACCAATTGAAAACCAATTGAAACCAATTGCCAACTGGTTCCAGTTGCACAATTGGTTTTAACTGGAACCAATTGGCAACTGGTTTTCAATTGGAACCAGTTGTTCCAATTTCCCTATTGAAACCAGTTGGCCAACTGGTTTCAATTGGTTTTGCTCTAATTTAAATTGGTTTTAACTGGATTTTGGTCCTGGGTTATGACACCTAACACTGCAACCGTAAGTCACTTTTCAACCAAACTTGGATGGTGGATAGACTTGGGGGACCTGCATGTTATGCTGCAGTCAGAGGTCACACGATAATGTCAAAGGTCATTTTCAGGTCAACGTTAAAGTTTACATGCAAGACTCTCTTATGACACCTAACTCTGCAACCGTAAGTCACTTTTCAACTAAACTTGGATGGTAGATGGACTTGGGGGACCTGCATGTTATGCTGCAGTCGGAGGTCACATGATAAGGTCAAAGGTCATTTTCAGGTCAACATTAAAGTTTACGTGCACGGCTCTTAAGGCAAGTGTAATTCCATCCCAGTCATATTACAATGAAGTTTTGATACAATTCTGTAGCATGCCCTCGCGAATCACGATATTTCTGGTTATTTTTATACGTGGGCGAGACACAAAATCGCTTTTGCCTTGTTGGATATTGCAAAGAACTGGGTTGATTTAAAATACCATGTAACACTTTTTGACTACTGATGGTTACTCTTTTCCTTTCCCCCTCTTTCTTCACTTCTTCCCCTTTTCTTTCTCTTTAACACCCCCACCCCCTTCTCTCCCTCCCACTCTCTCACCATCTCTCTGTCTCAATCGCCCTCTTTCGTTATTACTCATGGCTTGCCTTTTAATTGCCCTCTACTTCTGACTTCGTTACACAACCTATCCTCCCTCCCTATCTCTTCTCCCCTCTCCTCTCTGCATACTTCCTCTCATTTCTTATGCCTTTCTCTGTCTTGATTTTCTTCATTCAAATATAATACCAAACATTCACAATATCACATTCGTAAATAGTTTCAATCTGTTCAGATCTTATTCCGGGTTTTTTTTTAACAAAAGGCATGTCTCCCATGCCTTTGAAACTTTCTTCTTTCAATTCTTTGCATTCATGTTATAATCTTATGGATAATCTTAATGTATATCTACTTTATGTGCAAATTCATAAAAATGATTACTATACCGAAAAAGATAGTGCTCGCGCAGGTGTAAGATTTTCTATGAGTGAGTTCCAAGATATGATTCGAAGGTTAATAGACTTGAGCAATAAAATTAATACTGCAATGCAAAAATACACCAAAATGATGTCACGAAGAGCTTGAGTTTCTTTTTCTCTAGTCACATGAAGAAGAAATCTTGCACACAAAGAACAGGCTATCAGTGCAAGACTGATCATTCCATCCTACAGCAGACCAATAATGCATGTGATGAACGCAATATTCTTTATCCCCGCGATTTGGTTCATTCGGAGCCCAGTTGGTGTAGTCGACCGTTGTCTGATCGGACCAAACAAAGGGACCATGGGGGTCAGGTTGGTGAAGCCCGATCCAGTAACCACTGGGCCATTCACAGTCACTCTGTATGGGAAACAAGAGAGGAAAGTATACGATGGGACCCGGGGGGCACTTCCATTCACGAGTGGATACCATGCGCGACCATGGGGTCTCGAAAAGCACCCTAAACACGTAATTTCCATATTCTGAAAATGCACCCCTTAACAAGTATTGGCGTGTGAAACCCTACCCTTAACAAGTATTGGAGACAAAAACGATACCCTTGTCAAATATTCCCTGAAATGAACCCCTAAACAAGTACAGGAATGTTTTATTGTTACGGGTCCTTTGGTTGTCGGCTTTACCTTATTTGGTTTAGTACGACCCCACCTTCTACACCTCCCGCAAATAGGACTCTAAACACGTAGTGTTGGCAAAGGACATCCTTTATAAAACATTTTAATTTTGTTTTATCATCCCCGTAAATTCGACCCTAAACACGTAATTTTCCTAGCGAAATAGATACCCTTTTTTCATTATTTTTGTGTTTTTGACACCCTTTTCACGTTACGTACGTAACGTGCCCTATCGTGAAAAGGACATCCTTTTTACGTGTTTTTTGGGTCGCGCATGGTATCTCGTCAATGTAAGTGGCCCCCCCCCCCCCGGGCGATGGGGACAGATCGAGGCGTCGATTCGGGGGAGGGGGGTATCGCCCCACCAATATAATTCTGCATGTGCAAAAATAAGAATGTAATGTTTAACAGAAATCGACAAGCGAGATTGAATTACACAACTCGTTCTTTATTTGAAATCGTGCTCATAATGTCCGCTTTTGAGATTGGAATATCCCCGCTCGCGTCATTTCTTTAGCAAAAACCTATACTTTTCATCATGATGATTAAAAAGATGAAATGAATGTCTCGTTTTTATTTCTAAACCTTTACTGAACTCCCGCTTCGAATTGCAGTATAATATTTTGCTGGTTATATAGTCTCGTTCCTTATTAAAGGACAAGTCCACCCCAACAAAAACTTGATTTGAATAAAAAGAGAAAAAATCAACAAGCATAACACTGAAAATTTCATCAAAATCGGATTTAAAAAAGTAAGTTATGGCATTTTAAAGTTTCGCTTATTTTCAACAAAATAGTTATATGAACGAGCCAGTTACATCCAAATGAGAGAGTTGATGACATCACTCACTATTTCTTTTGAATTTTATTATATGAAATATGAAATATTTTTATTTTCTCGTCATTGTCATGTGAAATGAAGTTTCATTCCTCCCTGAACATGTGGAATTCCATTATTTTAACATTTTGTGCTTCAGGCAAGGAGGTCTTAATCGTCAAATTCGTAAAAATTGAAATATTGTATAAATCAAACAATAAAAAACAAAAGAAATAGTGAGTGACATCATCGACTCTCTCATTTGGATGTAACTGGCTCGTTCATATAACTATTTTGTTGAAAATAAGTGAAACTTTGTCATAACTTTCTTATTTTACATCCGATTTTGATGAAATTTTCAGCATTGTGCTTGTCTGATTTTTCTCTATTGATTCAAATCAACATTTTTCTGAGGTGGACTTGACCTTTAAAAACGTCCATGAAATTGTCATTTTTTTTCTGATGGAAATATCAAAATTTACAGGTCAGTATACTAAAAATTTAAGCCCGCGCTTCGCATTGTTGGTGAGATATGTGTCTCTTTCTAATGAGTCATATATATATATATATATATATATTGTGTGACAGAAATGGATGAAGAGAACAAAGGTAGCTTAAATCAAGGTTCCCCAGAGCGCTATCTACCCTTTTGGAAGATGATGCCGAAAAAATGTCTCTGCCGGGAATCGAACCCGGGCCCCCAGCTTTGAACGCCGGTGCCTTAACCACGAGACCACAGAGACGGGTTAGTGGCTAGGGCGACCCCGATCCGATTGACCTTCAGATAGATTTTCGACACCATACCAATTATAATTTCCTTTGTCAGGTAAAGTTGGGTTTTGAACAATGACAAGCCGCCATGCCTCAGCCGGATCAAAGCTATTGCTTTGATACAGTACACGTATGGGAGAAAGTATGCAAATGTGTGAAGTTATACACGTCTTTTGCAACTCTTTTTATTTAAATATTGTGTGACAGAAATGGATGAAGAGAAAAAAGGTATGCGTAGCTTAAATCAAGGTTCCCCAGAGCTATCTACCCTTTTGAAATGTGATGCCGAAAAAATGTCTCTGCCGGGAATCGAACCCGGGCCCCCAGCTTTGAACGCCGCGGTGCCTTAACCACTAGACCACAGAGACGGGTTAGTGGCTAGGGCGACCCCGATTCGATTGACCTTCAGATAGACAGATTTTCGACACCATACCAATTATAATTTCCTTTGTCGGGTGAAGTTGGGTTTTGAATAATGACAAGCCGCCATGCCTCAGCCGGATCAAATCTATTGCTTTGATACAGTATACGTATGGGATACAGTATCACCTTCCAAAAGGGTAGATAGCTCTGGGAACTTTGATTTAAGCTTCGCCTACCTTTGTTTTCTTCATCCATTACTGTCACACAATATCTAAATAAAAAGAGTTGCGAAAGCTGTAGTACGTATATAAACTACACACATTCATATACATACATACATATATATATATATATATATATATATATATATATATATATAAAATATCATATATATATATATATATATATATATATATATATATATATATATATATATATATATATATATAATATTTAATGTGCTTTCGCGTGTTAGACATAGATGATATAAAAGAGGCAAAGTGGTATTGCATTGTACTTAATTCCAACAGAGTTTATTTTGAAGTCCAAATTTTCGACGTTAAGCATACGTCTTCTTCAGGGATACAATAAAGCTCACAGTGACATGAACTGAAAAAATAATAACATTCATGATTGTGGTAGTCATGGAACCGCGCACAAAACAGCATCTCCATCATAATATTAAAAAAAAGCATATTGGAGGCACAGGCTGTAAAAATTATCGCGTGAGAACATCATTGTTATGTCACAATCACTTATCATGACGCCACCATAATCATGAAAGTGCACTTTCATGAATGTGGTGGCGTCATAATAATATGCTTTTTTTATTATTATGATGGTGATGCTGTATTCTGCGCGGTTCCATGACTACCACAATCATGAATGTTATTATTATTTCAGTTCTTGTCACTGTGAGCTTTATTGTATCCCTGAAGAAGACGTATGCTTAACGTCGTTAATTTGGAACTAAATACAATGCATTACCACTTTGCCTCATATATATATATATATATATATATATATATATATATATATATATATATATATATATATATATATATATATATATATATATATAAATATATGTATACGTATATACAGTACGTATAAAAAACGGGACAGATTTTAAAAGTCTATAAAATTTTTGTTTCCAGTTATGATGTCTATATGTTTGTGTTAATAGATGGTCTCAAGTCTTATCTTTCAATTGCCATTAAAATTTAGTTTTCGTTCATGCTTGAGCAAACACTGAATATTTTTGTCAGGGGTAAGGAGGCTTGCGCAAAATGGCATAAAATATTAAATATGATGATTGGTCTTCTTTCTAATCAACAGACTTCTTCTTGTAACCTTTTTTTATTATCTTTGCCATAATTTTCGAATTATGCGGTCAAAGTTCATTGTCATATCTGCTTATTTGCTTGAATTCTTCTGTTGCTATTTCTTTTTAATATATGTTCTCTTTTTATAGCTTTGAATATTCCTTCTTTAAGTAAAAACAAAAAAATTCAAACGAAGTATGGGAGGAAGTGTATTTTGTTTTCAAATCCGATTGTGTACTACAAAGGGTATGGTGCCTTTGAACAGTGGCATACAGATGGGCAGTGGTCTCGGGGTGCCCCCCCCCCATAAAAAGTGGAAATGTAGTAAAAGGAAAGATAGAAAGTGAAATATGATTTATTTTCTGAATGTTATGTCAAAATCTATCACAAACATGGATGCTAAATAAAAAAAGTGGAAATTTTTGCTTTCTCGCTTCGCTCACTCACAACTTGTTATCCGATCTGCCATATCTAGCTCCTTCAAATTGACTCAATACACCATTGCCATTGAAAGACATGAATCATTTCCTGTTTGTCCTGTCAAGCACATAAGATTCATATTTTTAAAGGTACCATAACATAATTCGTTTCACATAATAAAATGATTTGAATAAGTTCTCCCAATTGATAATGCAAGTCTTCTTGGTTGGGTTGACAAAAAGTTTTCGTTTTTCCTTATGAAGAAAAATTCAAAGGCAAGAGAAGTTTCAATAAATTTTTTTTCAAGTGAATAAATAAATTTGTAAATGAAATTTGACAGCATAATTCGAAAATCATGGCAAAGATAATGCAAATGATAAAAGGAAGTCTGCTGATTAGCAAGAAGTCTGATCATCAAATTTCTCACTTCAGCCATTTTGGCGCAAGCCTCTTTTTGAACCCCCGACAAAAACGTCCTGTGATTGCTCAAGCATAACAATTTTTTTTGTTGAAATGGCATTTCAAATATAAGATTTCAGAGCATCTATAAACATCAAAGTATAGATATTATAATTTGAAACATTTTTTTATAGACTTTTAAAAACTGTCCCGTTTTTATATGCACTGTATAGGCCTATGACTGTGTGTATGTATGAGAGAGACAGTGTGTGATCGACCACCTTTGGAACTTTGATTGATGATCTCCCCCCCCCCCATCTGAAAAATGGATCGACGCCCCTGGATGGGGAACTTAACCTCCATTTCATTTTAATCGGAAACTCACATGTCGTGTGTGTGGATTTTTGTTGTTGTTGTTTTCAGACGTGTATCGATCGATTACTTACGTCTGAAACTGACCTTCAACCAGGGGCGTCGCGAGGCCTTTTCCAGTAGGGGGGTGTTGAGGCCCTGATAACCGACAAATATCGGTACCGATTACCGACGTCCGACGACCACGAGTCAGAGTAAAGTTCCTCATTGTCCTCGGTCACATTCTCTTTTGTCATATACCCAAAGGCAGATCCAGCTTTCATGAATAGGAGGGGGAGGAAAAATATTTTCATTCACATTCTCCCCGTCGCGGCCGCCAAAATCTTTTTTTTAGAGATTAGTCCTAACTAAATCTAATTCTTAGAAACAAGATAGGTATTTTATGAGGCCAGACTATAAATTAACATACGACCAAGAAGCGCGTGCTAATTTTCTTTTGATATATATATATATATATATATATACTTATATATATATATTTAGACCTGGAAAGTGAACATTTTGAGCAGCTTTAATCATCGATCGACTCGATGCGTTCCGGCAGCCCAGGAGATTTTATTTAACCGAAAGTCGGACAAGCAAATGACCCCATAGCAAGATTGCATGGACCCTGAAGTTTACAAAAATGCATTGCTGCAGGGTTTAATCCATGGTCTTCCCACCGAAATGACGTAATATATGACGTCACTACAAATGGCCCGATTTCACAGTGTTTTTTCGACATTCTACACAAAGTCAAGGGCTTTGGCTGCTATTACTCAAGCATTTATTTTGCTTATATAGTTTACCACTGCATTTGTTTGTTTTTTTCACTACTTTGTCTTATCCTTGAATTATATTCATTTCTAAAGTTTATAAATTTGTCACATTACAATGTACTTTCATGTCATACTACGATTATATTTATGTATTAAATTTATTTTGACTTTACAATAAATGCAGAAACTCCTGCAAAAAAAGGGAGAATATCTTGGCCAAACCATGCTCGCTTTTTTGTGAAATTTTTCAAATATATTGTTCAGATAATGAACAAGAGACATGCAACATTTCAGGTACAGAAATTGTTTACATATGCAAAATAGGTCATGAAATTTTCATATCATTGGTTTGGGAGATTTCTTGATTAAAAAATTGTCGAAAATTGATTCAGAAATTTATTTTCTTTTTCAGTATACTTTCTTTGATATATTTCCTGCCAAGCATAATATCATCCTCTTTATCTATCTCTACTGTTTGAAAATACTGTATGTCAGTAATTGGAAATGACTGGGTTTTCAGCCCCCTTTTCAATATAATGCGTACATAGAAATTATGCGTTTTTAGACAACCGAGAGCAGTACGATTATAATTTTTTCTTTTTTATTTTTCAAATTACCAGTATTAACTATATAATACCCATTCCAGTTCATAGACATCATATTGGGGGGGGGGGGGGGGGGTAAAACCCTCAAAGTACTAACAACACTGAGCATTGGATTACAGTGCCATGTTATTAAGCAGACACATGATCGTAAATTCACATTTCAAGAGGTGTCAAAAACCTGCTCATACTCACACTATTACGACATAAATCGTTTGTGAAATCCTTTTCCTTTTTGCTATGAATAGAAACCAAGTCTCCACGACATGACTGTTCATTGGTCAAACTACGGCAAGCAGACAAGGAGTCTTCAAAAGTAAGACGATAGCAAAACAATTTGTAGTAACTTCCTCCAAAACGTGTCCATGTAGAATTCGGGCATTTATCTGAAATTTCAATAGAAGGTAGATAGATGGTATTGGTTGAAAAGCACTGTTACTATAGTAACTGTCGGATAAAACAGAACTTGTCGGATAAAACGTCTGACAAGTCCTTTCATGAAACGCTCCCCTGAATTCACATTTCGTGCAAAAGCATCCGGTAGTAGCGCTTCGTGTTTGCCCCACATAATGTTGTCGAGCTCATCAACATCAAAAAAATTTACATATATATTGAATTGTAATATGAGTTTTCTTTTATTTCATTTCCATTCAAAACATAATACAAAGTAATATAAAGCAATACAAATCAAGTACAATTTTACAGAAGGGCATTCTTACTTCGTAAAACAGACTTAGGCATATACTCGGTGCGAGACTGCCATACTCAAAGCTAACTAGAAAAATATGACACACATTTTTACAATCAAATATTGGGAGCTTTCCGCGAAATATGATTCTAAAAAACGTGCACTGCAAAAACCCTGGTGTTGATTTAACACCAGCCGGAATTATGTCTACACCAGAAAAGTGTCAAACAACGCCAGTTTCGGTTTGGCCTGACACCAGGTGATAGGTGTTCACACAACACCAATTAGTAACAGCATCGGTGTGATTCCAAACTGCATTGTTTCAATACTTCTGGTGTAGACATATATAGATTCCGGGCAGTGTGTGTCTATTTATACCAGCTGGGTTTGTTTACAATATACCATCTTCATTTCGAACATTACTGACTATTTTACTGTCCATGCACTCTGTGGTGAATTTTCATACATACCAACTTCACATGTTGGTCCTTGAAACCCAGCTGGACAAGAGCAGTTAAAACCTCCCAGTGTCTCCGTGCATGATCCTCCATTAAGACACGGGGTAGATAAACAATCTGAGATCGAGATTTGGTTACATGGGAAGTTAACATGATAGGAAAAGGAAATTAACACGGGTTGTATGAGAAACATAGGCAGAGACAGGGAGACAGACAGAGAGAGAAAGGGGGGGGGGCAAGGGTGAATCAAAAGAAGGGAAAACTTAGCACCCTAGCTACACCATCCCTCACCTTAAGGGGTTTTGCAATAAAAATATTTGCAAATTTCAGTTGCAAATTCACAAGTGATAGAACAATTTTAACCAGAGTAAATCAATTTACTGATACAAGAAGCAGACCTGGGTCCCGTAACACAAAGGTTAGTGATTGATCGTACGCTTGATTTTTACGATTGATTGTACATTGTAGTCAATGGAATCAGTCGTAGAAAAATGTTCTACGATCATTGTTAAGCTTTGTGTCACGGGGCCCAGCAATCAATGGCACATAAGCAATTAATAGCAAGACTAACAATTGCTTTTGAAGCCCGAAATTTACTTGCAAATTATTAGTCAAAAATATAGTTAATGATATAATTTTTTTGATATATTACCAAATACTACAAAATATTCAGTCGCCGTTGAAGTGGTATAGCGTACCCGGGAGTTTGCAGATAAAGATGGCCTTATTTGAAGTAATGCTTTGTATCTCCGACCAGTTGATGTCGTCCCCGGTAATTAACTTAGGTTCCAGAGTAACAGTGACTCCTTTTTTAAGTGGTACGGTGCCACACGTTATCTCCAATGCCATGCCTGACATTAAAACTGTAATAACAGACAGTATTGACATTTAATCAATATAAGCTAAGAGGGCGCAGAAGGTCGTGCCCGTTTCCAGTATTCACTTGGAAAACTTTTGAATGTTGTCATAGTTCTGTGCCACATCTCATATCGTGTTTTTTTTTTATTTTAAATTTCACTCGGAAAAAACGACATACAGTATTATCTTTCTCTGTACTATTGCAAGCAGGGGCGGATCCAGCTTTTTATAAAGGGGGGTTGGGGTGGTATGCGAGGGAGCGTAGCGACCGAGTCCAAGCGAGCAGAGCGAGCGGTAGGGAAATTTTTTAAAAATCTGTGTGTGAAAATGGCGTTTTCTTGCATCTAAAACACCACTATTTTTGGTATAGAGGTCGTTGCCAAATTAACCCCCAAGAAAATTTGTAAAATTAAGTTGCATTTTCCTGCAATGTAAGGCCAGTTAACAACACAGATACAAAGAATTGGGGACCTTGGAATAAGCACTGTTAGCCTAATACTTTTATTATGAACAGCTTGTCACTGATACTCACTGGCAAATCTCAGTCAAATATGATGTACTGGCAAGGGACTCTGTGACATTTGTTCGCCCAACCCTCCCCTTCCCTCCCCCAAAGAGAAATAATAATGATAATAATAATAATAATAATAGTAATAATAATAATAAATGAAATAAATACATAGAAATAGAATAGAATAAAATTACAAGTTTAAAAAAAAAGATAAGATTTAAAAAAATGGTCCCCGGATTTTTTTTTTTTTTTTTTTTGGAGGGGGGGGGGTTGCAACCCCCCACCCCCCCTCTAGATCCGCTTCTGGCAAGCATGCAAACATGCCTCCAGTACAATCTCTTTGTGTATATACTTCGGTTTATAAGTTTCAAACAGATTTTCGTTTATCGGTCACCTACACAAGATCTGAATGTCCGTGCCTATGACCATTTTTCCATTATTCACAAATAGCCGAAATAAATTTATGATTCAAAATAGCTCCATTTGTAGACCATTTTACACTATTTGACACGGACTGTAAACATATTTTAACGGATACAATTCATTTACTTTAAGCAATCAAGCTATTGCATTATTTTATTCCTACTGTAGACTACAGACACGTCTAAGTATGAATAATAATAATTATACTTGCTTATATAGCGCTTAATACTTACTTTGTCAGAAGTCTCTAAGCGCTCTACAGTATATACATCATAATTACACTGGCTTTAACAGTGCAGCTGTTACACTCGCTGCGCGCGTTTCAAGGAATAAATTCCTGCCAGGTACCCATTTACCTCACCTGGGTTGAGTGCAGCACATTGTGGGTCAATTTCTTGCTGAAGGAAATTACGCCATGGCTGGGATTCGAACCCACGACCCTCTGTTTCAGAGTCCGGAGACTAATCCACTGGACCACAACGCTCCACATAAAATGTATGAAATCGACGTGATACTTTAATAATACTGTATGAAATGAGTTTGACGTTTATATTAGCAAAATCGTTACATCTTCGCATAATGAACGAATTGCATGACTGTAGACAGTTTAGATGGGGCAATACGCATTGGCGGCGGAAGCCACAAATTTTAGGAGGGGACAAAACCAAAAAATTTTGACAAGCAAAAAAAAAAAACGTTCACGTCAAAATGGTTGAGAAATGTTACGGTTTCTGTATTACTAAACTCCAAAAAAAATTGGAAATCTGACTTTGATCGATAATCCCTATTCGGTTTTAGTAAATGTTAATGTGTAATTAATATTAATAAATAGATCATTTAATCCTCTTTAAAATAATACCCTATATGATATGATTATTTTTCAGATGGAGGTGCAGTGCCTGGAAATGTGGGGCAAGATCAAATTTTAAAAGTTGCAAAATGACACAATATTGAAAGTCACTTCATTTTTCCGTGGTGATGAGTGAGTTTCTCAGCGGTTTCTTTTAGTGGTTTTCATGTACCTTAACACCAACATTAACATGGAATCAAACACACCTTTGCACAAGCAAACACATAACAAACTAACAAACAATGCAAGGGTATTTCAAACCACGACTTAAACCATGTTATCTCACAGAACCATCACTACATAAACCACAACAAAACATAAAAAAAATGAAGAAACAGGGACATGATTTGAATGGATTTTCATCTCTATTCGCAAAGACAAATGAATCATGTTCTGTATTGACTCTTAATGACTATTTCTGCTCGTTTTGCAGCTTTTCAATTCAGACCTTATCCAACACCTTTGAATCCTGCTCTTTTCGTGATGGCATGATCATAACAAGCATGGTATCATTTTAAAAAGAATTAAATGATCTTTTGAATGATATCAAATATGCATTGTCTAATATCTGGAGTTGGGAGATTAATGGCCAAACTCAGATTTTCAAACCTTTTTGAGGGGTTTAAATAATACGTAATACTTACTCATAAACAAAATGCTTATTAGAATTTGCTGTCTTCTTACGAAACCTCTCTTCATCTTCTTCGATGCAATGCCTTACTACTGACAATTAGAAATAGAAACATATATACTAAACTGTGTATTATCATGAGTATTATTCATCTGCGAAGCATGATTGGATAATATGGAGAAAACAAGATACGTCTCAATTTCACATTCACTAAGACAAGAATTTGGTTTGCAAGAGAGCAAGACGGGCAGATCACTGGCGCATCCAAGGGGGAGGGATCACAGTCAGCTAGTGCCCCCCTTTTGAGAGGCACAATTCAAATTTGTAATGTAAAATGCCATTAAAACACAACTGTGCCCCCCCCCCTTGAAAGCGATGACATTTTTTTTGCTTGGCAATTTTTTCGTCGATGAAATGTACTTATTTTTTGGTTGAAAACCTTTTTTTTGTTTTCAACTTTTGCTTGTCAAAGTTTTTCTGGGGAAAGTGTGCCCCCCCCCTTTGAAAATCCTGGGGCAGATGTAGAGTGGCGTACCGTGGGTCACGGCATGGGGGGGGGCACCAGCAAAAAATTGAGTCACTTAATTAATGAGCGCGCCATGTATACTGACCTAATAGAGGAATTTTAAGGACAGTGCCATTGAACGGATGTCTATCTCACTGATCAAATAATGCGAGCGCGAAGCGCGAGCTGAAAAATTATGGTATTCAGACCTTAAAAGGGGAATTATAAGTAAATTTTTGTAATACGTACCTTTCTCGCTAAACAAACAATGCGAGCGCGAAGCGCGCGCTGAAATTTTTGCATATCTTGACCACAAAAAGGGACATTTTAAGGACTGTATTTTAGGAATCCATTAAGAGTATACATATCTCACCACAGTCATCTAATGCGAGTGCCAAGCGCTTGCTGATTTTGTTAGAATTACATCTAAACACACTTGCAGTATTTCAGACCTACAGAGGGGCATTCTAAGGCTAGTTTGTAGGAATTTACTAAGACCATACGTATTTCACTAACCAAATGATGCGAAGCGCGAGTTGAAATTCCCTTTATTTTAATTCCCTTTATTATAATTATTATTCATATCTTTATTTCATTATCTATTTTGTATAGATATATAGTTAGTGTTATATTTTTTGTTCGTCTTGAGTGGTCCACACTCTACAAGCCTTGCTTTTAAGTGGACCACTCCGTTTTTTCCAACATTTTTGATATATTATCTTCTGTATCAGGTGCATATTCTTTATATTTGGTTCATTTGAATATTTATGTCATTTGTATTTTCTGATGCTATATTTTATTTATTGTAATTATTGCTTCTAAATTTTGTTGGAAAAAATGAATAAATGAATGAATGAATGAAATTTTTTTATATATTTCGATCAGAAAAAGGAACATTTTAAAGACTGATTTTAGGAATTTATGAAGAGCAGACATATCTCACTTATCCACTAATGCGAACGTAAGCACGGACAGGCAATATTTATTAAAACGGGGTAATCACGTTAAGTAGTCAAAGTAGTCATGAAAACGAAGCATATGTCACTACATAAAACATTATAGCATGAATCGCGAGGAAATATATTTGGTTCATATTGACTTGAAAACGGGAGGTTTTAGTACAAGAGGATTGTATATCTCGTTAAACAATAAGAGCACCAGGAACAATAAAGATATAGGCCTTGAGCAAATTATGTTTCATAAAGTTATGAAAAAATGTTTCTTATGTAATGTAACATAATTATAACATGATTATTTCTTCTTTCCTACGTTTCTTTTCCTTTCTCCCTCTTTTTCTCCTTTTCCCCTTTTTTGCCAGTCGATTGGGGGGGGGGGCACATGCCCCCCTCCCAATGGTTACGCCACTGAGTTTGACATGCAACGCAACATCACGTACGTAATCTATGAAAAGATAATGCTTTGACAACTGTTCTTATAACACCATCGCAAAATTTTATTGAAACTGATATAAATTTGAAATATTTATACAGTGCCTGCCAATACAATATAATAAAGCGCTTGATTAATATGCATTAATTGTTTAAAAGCGCTGGATAGACAACTAAAAATGAAAGCTGAAGGGTTTGAGAGAATTAACAAAAATACAAAATAATATCAACTTAAGACTGCCGAAAATAAAAGAAAAAATGCATGGAGGAAAATTTAACAAATTACAAGGAATAATATAACATATAAAATAAAAAAATTACTATGATTTATTACCGATCAAAGAGGTAGGTTTTCAATCTAGTATTAAGAATGTAGATTGTTAGAGAGCACGAACATAGTTCCAAAGCCTCGGAGCACTGACGGTAGAGGCACGATCACCATGGATCAAGGACCATGAGATAGTTGAACGTTGACAGATGAGGATGAGCGATATCTGATAAAGGTAGGAACTTCACGTGAGATGAGTGCTTTGATGTTCACTGGAGTGAGTCGAGCGATTCCATGAAGAGCATTTTTATTATGAGGAGACAAAATTTGGAGCTGAATACAGAGTCTTAGACTGCATTCAGAAGCATCCATATGATAGTAAGTATATGGCTATCTACAAAAGCTGCAAACTGAACCTTGAACATTCAATGGAAGCACAATACCCCCACAAAAAAATTAATAGTAACAATACTTATTAATTAGTAATATTGTATTTCAATCAAGTGTAAAATCATTACCATGAAAGTAATATCCTGCTGGATCTTTCATCGCTTGAAAATGACTGATGTGTTCCGTCAAGGCCACATGGGTATAATAATTTGATTGCAGTCTATGAATAGAGTGTCAACCATTTTCATTAGTCTTTCATGTAGTGTAGCCATGAAAATGGTATAGAAGAACTAACATATTATGGAAATGTCAATTTTGTAATAAGATAATGCCTAAAGGGTTTACCCACTCTAACAAAATTTCTCTTTGAGTAAATCATTTATTTTGAATTATTTATTTTCAATGTTTAATTTCTAAAGAGCTGGCACTTAAAGCGATGGTGAAGATGGTGAAAATGAAGGTCATTTTGGATGCATTTTTCCATTTTTATACCCAGATAGCAAAGTATCTGGGGCCCATATGGGAATCATGTGGGCCTACTGGGGCCCATGTGTACCATGTAAAACCCATATGTGGCCCATATGGTTAGTCCCACCTAGAACCCAGATAATGAAACCATATGGGCCCCATGTGGTATCTATATGGGCAATGTGGTCTTATTTCAGGGTCGACCGAGCCCAGATAGAAACATATAAAACCCATATGGGGCCTATATGGGTTTTCCCACCTAGAACCCACATAATAAAACCATATGGGCCCCATGTGGTATCTATATGGGCGAAGTGGCATAATTATGGATCGACTGAGCCCATATAGGAACATATAAAGCCCATATGGGTTTTCCCACCTAGAACCCACATAATAAAACCATATGGGCCCCATGTGGTATCTATATGGGCGAAGTGGCATAATTATGGATCGACTGAGCCCAGATAGAAACATATAAAACCCATATGGGGCCTATATGGGTTTTCCCACCTAGAACCCACATAATAAAACCATATGGGCCCCATGTGGTATCTATATGGGCGAAGTGGCATAATTATGGATCGCCTGAGCCCATATAGGAACATATAAAACCCATATGGGGCCTGTATTGGTTTTCCCACCTAGAACCCACATAATAAAACCATGTGGGCCCCATGTGGTATCTATATGGGCGAAGTGGCATAATTACCCAGATAGCAAAATATCTGGGCCCCATATGGGTCCAATGTGGGTTATCTGGGACCCATATGGCCCATATGGAAACCATATGGGCTAGAAGTGGGTAGGTACACATGGGGCCCATAAATATGGGGCCCATCTGGGTTATATCTGGGCCCATATGTACCAGATGAATATCATCTGGGCTGGAGATGGGCATTCCCAAGTGGGACCCAGATGGGCTAAAATATATGGGACCCATCTGGGATATATCTGGGCCCATATGTACCAGATGAACATCATCTGGGCTGGAGATGGGCATTTCCAAGTGGGACCCAGATGGGCTAAAATATGTGGGACCCATCTGGGTTAAATCTGGGCCCATATGTGCCAGATGAATATCATCTGGGCTGGAGATGGGCATTTCCAAGTGGGACCCAGATGGGCTAAAATATGTGGGACCCATCTGGGTTAAATCTGGGCCCATATGTACCAGATGAATATCATCTGGGCTGGAGATGGGCATTTTCAAGTGGGACCCAGATGGGCAAACATATATGGGACCCATCTGGGATGTATCTGGGCCCATATGTATCAGATGAATATCATCTGGGCTAGAGATGGGCATTTCCAAGTGGGACCCAGGTGGGCTAAAATATGTGGGGCCCATCTGGGTTATATCTGGGTCCATATGTACCAGATGAATATCATCTGGGCTAGAGATGGGCATTTCCAAGTGGGACCCAGGTGGGCTAAAATATGTGGGGCCCATCTGGGTTATATCTGGGTCAATATGTACCAGATGAAAATCAGCTGGACTGGAGATGGGCATATCACTGGATCGATCGATCTAGACTGCAGTCATTACAACAGTAAATGACCAAAATTTTAGCTAAAACAGCTACAACAATTGAAATGTTAATGTTTATGCAAGGATTCCACCGTAAAAAGTTTCAGAAAAATATGTAATTTATTACTATAAAATTAAAAATCGAAACATTTAATTTCAGGACAAAATTTTCAAGGTTAAATATTGAAAATAGTTATTAACCATTGCCTGTCAAGTATCGCAAACTCGCTGTATATATAGAAGTCAATAACAAGATTCAGTGGTTAGGTGTAGGATAGGATTAGGATTTAGGGTTAGAATGTCGGATTATAGGATATGATAAGGATTAGAGTATTGGGTTGTAAAGTCACCCTAATGACACAAATTAATGTAATTTTTTTAATTGATTAAACACAGTAATGTTTTCATATGGGGCAACCCATATGGGAGCAATGTGGGCCTGCCCATATTCAACCCACACTAAACCCACTTGGCCCAAATGGGCCCCACATAGGGTGTACATATGGGTCCCAGATTGGCCAAGTGGGGCCCATACATAGCCCAAATGGGCCCCATATGGTTTACATGGGTACGATGTGGGCCTGCCCATATTTACCCCACGCAAAACCCTGGCCCATATGGCCCAGACGGGGTGTACGGTTAAAAAAACACATGGGTCCCAAATGGGCCAAGTGGGGCCATACATAGCCCACATGGGCAACCAATATGGGGCCCATATGGGAGCAATGTGGGCTTGCCCATATTCAACCCACACTAAACCCACTTGGCCCAAATGGGCCCCACATAGGGTGTACATATGGGTCCAAGATTGGCCAGGTGGGGCCCATACATAGCCTAAATGGGCCCCATATGGTTTACATGGGTACGATGTGGGCCTACCCATATTTAACCCACGCGAAACCCTGGCCCATATGGGCCCCAGACGGGGTGTACGGTGCACAGACATAGCCCTCATGGGCAACCCATATGGGGCCCACATTTTTAGACCAGATAAGCCCACAAGTAACCCATATGGGCCCCATATATTTTGCTTACTGGGTACATCTTCCAGAATAATAATAATATTTGAAATATGTTTTGTTATTTTTTTATGTCAACATGTACAGAAGAAACTGTAATTGTTGAAAATGGAAATAAACGAATGAATGAATGAATAATAATTTATATAGCGCTTTATAAATCTACGACTGCTCAAAGCACTTCACAATTATTATTACGAGGTCACTAGATTCATAGCATTTCGAGCAGCCTGTCAGGCGTACACTTGCTAAATCAACCACAATGACAGTTGTTTCCTCCCGGTACCCAATTAGCACATGGGTGAGAGTGGCAATGTGTGGATAGACGCCTTGTGAAAGGACGCAAGGCCATGGTGGTATTCGAACACACAACCCTCCAATTACAAGGCGAGAGTCAGAACCGCTACACCATGCACAGCGCTTCCACAATACATGTGGAGCGTTGTGGCCCAGTGGATTAGTCTCCGGACTTTGAAACAGGGGGTTGTGGATTCGAATCCCAGCCATGGCGCAATTTCCTTCAGCAAGAAATTTATCCACATTGTGCTGCACTCAACCCAGGTGAGGTGAATGGGTACCTGGCAGTAATTTATTCATTGAAATGCGTGTGGGCTGTAATCATAGTAATTACGGCAGCCAAGCTACAGCTGGGGTAATAATATCCAAGTCTTTTGGAAGCGCATAGAGACATTATTCATAATTGTGATATGAGCTATACAAGAACTGTTTATTATTATTATTATTATTACATGGAGATGCTGCCTATGGAGA
The DNA here is from genome assembly GCF_018143015.1 of Lytechinus variegatus. Taxonomy (NCBI): domain Eukaryota; kingdom Metazoa; phylum Echinodermata; class Echinoidea; order Temnopleuroida; family Toxopneustidae; genus Lytechinus; species Lytechinus variegatus. The sequence continues at coordinate 18,853,010 of NC_054755.1, read as the reverse complement.
ATAATACACGCAGCATCCCCGAGAATTTTGTTTAGCACCCTCGCTTCCCAGGGGGGTGCCTTTCAGGGACACAATGCTCTTATTTTCACTTTCCAAAAATAATGTCTTTTAAAAAATCGAAAAAAAAATCATTTCAAAAATCGAAAAAAAAATCACCATATCCATTCATTTACCCTCCAAACACACACACCCATCCTTACAAACCCTCACACGCTGTCATATACACACACACTTATATTGAGTAACTCTCATTAATAATGCGTCAATTTGGCTCAGTCGGTAACGCGTCTGCCCGTCGAACCAAAGATCGTGGGTTCGAGTCCACCCCGGGCGGATGACTGAAGCCAGTGCGTTGTGTGTAAACGTCTCTCCCATGTTTCATAGATGCAGGCTATGTTACGATGGAAAACACTCCGTCCCTCGGATAGGACGTTAAATGGAGGCCCCGTGTAGAGGAGAGTCACCACCTTTGTACATTAAGAATCCATTGCACTATTCGTATAAGAGTAGGGGGAAACCCCGGTGTAGTGGTCTACCTGCATTCCACCCAATCAGTAATATCGGGAGGAGAGACCTGCGGGTCACAGTGATTCAGTTCGCTTTTCGCCTCCCAGGCACAGGTGACGCCAAACAAATAATAATAATAATAATAATAATTTAAGCCATGTACTGGAGGTGATCTGACATAGATTTTATTGAATAGATGACTCTGAGTAACATCTTTTACGCACCCCATCCCCTCTCTACCTCTTTCGAACACATTTTCACAACCCCATACAAAAAAAACAACACAATTTTCATTTTTGCCATGTACAAACATACCCACACACAAACTGCTGAATCTGTTGATCACTTATTTCACCATGTTTAATTACCACAAGTAACACTTTATACTTAAAACGTCATCATCATTGTATTTTATTGCATTCACTATATCCATTTGGGCTACAATTGGTGTATTTATACTACCGGTACATTTGTGGCCCTTCTTAAAGGAGAATGAACCCTTTAGAACAAGATAGCTTGTGTGAAAACAGAAAAATCAAAGAAACATATCAACGAAAGTTCAAGAAAAATCGGTAAACAATGAGAAGGTTATGAGCATTTGAATATTGCAATCACTAATGCTATGGAGATCCTCACTAGTCGATTTGGCATTTTCCAAACCTAGAAATGTTCTTTCTGATGAAGTTTTTTTCTTGATTCGTGTTCCTATGGGGTCCTAGAACAAATTTAGCTTGGTTGCCCAAAGTTGCCGTTTGGGCAATTTTGCTAATTTGCATAAATCCAAAATGGCTGTCACATATATCTTAAAAAAACTAAGTTTTGACCCCCTTGCTCTAAAATGATGAGGAAGAACTCCTTGGTGGGTTTAGGTGTGTGTAGAATCCATTTCTAATATCATTTTTGCAATATAAGGTCATCTTCAGGTCAAATCCAAGATGGCCGCCAGATGCCACTTTGAAAAATTGAATTTGAACCCCTTGCCCCAGAATCATGAATGATAACTTTATTCGTGAGTCATTTTTGTTGATTCAATTTCTGATGTAATTTTGCAATAAAGGATAATCTTCTGATCAAATTCAAGATGGCCGCCAAATGCCATCTTGAAAATTACTTTCCGAGGCTTATAGTGTAAGAGCTTATGTAAGGATTATTTCAGTAAGAATACTCATTTCTGTTTATTAATTCTCTATGTTTAGTTCAAGGTGAAGTCAGATCTGAGATGTTGTCAGACGTTCCACATGAACTGCTCACCTTAGAATGAATCCTCGTTGGGTTTGGGCTACGATCAATTTTGCGTGTACTTTTATTTCTTTAACGTCCATCCATACTTTTGTACTGAAAAGGCTTTATAGTCTTTTTTTGAATTTGAAAGCATTTTCTCCATATTTTTTCCGAAATCAAAGTGTCCAATGATAGGTAGGCATCAGGTCGTCTAGGGTCGCTAGGGTTTACCTTATCGAGAGTGGCAGTCTCTAAAGCAAATTTGTACAGATGGAGGGGGATGGCACTGAGACAGGTTCAAATAATGATGCTGCCCTAGCCTTCCTCTGGTATTTGGCCTGTTATTGTAGCATTCTGATTATTTTTTTACCTATTGACCCCTGTACTTAGTCTTGTTTGTCCGTCGATGCGACGAGGACCATCAAATCATCCTGGGATTTAATAATATAATAACGTTTTATTTACCCAGGGTAGCCACTTCAGTTAGGAAACTGCTCTACCAGCGGGCCCTGCATAACATAACATGTTATCATTACCCTTCTCCAATCTAAATGCTGAGCGCCTAGCAAGAAGGCAGAAGGTCCCATTTTTATAAGTCTTTGGTATGACTCGGCCGAGGATCGAACCCACGACCTCCCGTTCATGAGGCGGACGCTCTACCGCTGAGCCACCATGCCCGGTTTTTTGCTTGATGGGTCCGCAGATGGCTAGTCAGGCCAATCTGTGCCCTAAATAGTCTCTGGCAGTGTCGACAGGGAATATTGGCTGCTGCTACAGGGTTGACAGTCCTTGTCTTCCTGGCCTGCCTGCGGGCTACGGCCACTACGGTCCTATTGGCCTCACATGTTACAGCACCCTTATGTACAGCTGTTCGCCATGCTCCTCTGTCTTGGGCTTTCTGTTCCCATGTGTCATGGTTGATGTTAAAATACTTAAGTGATTCTTTTAGTGTGTCTTTAAATCGCTTCTTTGGGCCTCCGTGAGAGCGTCTTCCTTCCTGGAGCTGGCCAAACAGAAGTTTCTTTAAAAAACGTTCGTCCGGCATGCGAGCTACATGTCCTGCCCACCGGATCTGAGACTGCATCAGGACGGTGTAAATGCTAAGCAGGTTCGCACGAGTGAGGTCCTTAGTGTCTGGTATCCTGTCTTGCTACTTGATGCCTAGAAGTTTTCTAAGACAGGTGGTGTGGAAATGGTTCAACTTCCTGGCATGGCGCCGGTATACTGTCCATGTTTCACAGCCGTACAACAATGTGGTAAGAACCATGGCCCTGTACACCTTGATCTTGGTTGTTGTTGAGATTCCTCTCCTGTTCCAAACGTTCTTGTATAGTCTGCCGAAGGCAGAGCTTGCCTTAGCAAGTCTGACATTGACTTCATCGTTAATGACAACGTTTCTTGAGAGTGTGCTGCCGAGGTATGTGAACTTGTCCACCACATTTAGACATTGTCTGCCTATTGTGATGTTGGGTTCAACGTAAGGCTTTCCTGGAGCTGGTTGATGTAATACATCAGTCTTCTTTGTGCTGATGGTAAGGCCGAAGTTGTTGCAGGCCTCAGAGAGCTTGTCAACACTATACTGCATGTCAGCCTCTGAGGAAGCATTGAGGGCACAATCATCAGCAAACAGGAAGTCATTGATAGTGTCAGTTGAGACTTTGGTTTTTGCTTTAAGCCTCCCAAGGTTGAAGACAGAGCCATCAGTCCTGTACCTGATGCCAATGCCCATGTTTGTGTTGCTGAAGGCATCAGTCAGCTTGGCTGAGAACATGAGACTGAACAAGGTGGGAGCAAGGACACAGCCTTGTTTATTCACTCCGTTGGAGACATGGAATGAGTCAGAGGTCTCGCCGTTGTCCTGAACTCTTGCCAGCATGCCATCATGAAGCTGTCGTACGATGGCGATGAACTTTTTGGGGCAACCATACTTTGCCATGATTCTCCAAAGACCCTCTCTGCTAACAGTGTCGAAAGCCTTACCGGGGGGGGGGCCACTTACATTGACGAGTGGATACCATGCGCGACCAAAAAACACGTAAAAAGGATGTCTTTTTCACGATAGGGCACGTTACGTACGTAACGTGATAAGGGTGTCAAAAACACAAAAATAATGAAAAAAGGGTATCTATTTCGCTAGGAAAATTACGTGTTTAGGGTCGAATTTGCGGGGATGATAAAACAAATTTAAAATGTTTGATAAAGGATGTCCTTTTTGCCCCAACACTTCGTGTTTAGAGTCCGATTTGCGCGAGGTGTAGAAGGTGGGGTCGTACTAAACCAATAACGTAAAGCAGACGACCGAAGGACCCGTAACAATAAAACATTCCTGTACTTGTTTAGGGGTTCATTTCAGGGAATATTTGCCAAGAGTATCGTTTTGTTTCCAATACTTGTTAAGGGTAGGGTTTCACACGCCAATACTTGTTAAGGGGTGCATTTTCAGAATATGGAAATTACGTGTTTAGGGTACTTTTCGAGACCCCATGGTCGCGCATGGTACCGGGGGGGCCACTTACATTGACGAGTGGATACCATGCGCGACCAAAAAAACACGTAAAAAGGATGTCTTTTTCACAATAGGGCACGTTACGTACGTAACGTGATAAGGGTGTCAAAAACACAAAAATAATGAAAAAAGGTATCTATTTCGCTAGGAAAATTATGTGTTTAGAGTCGAATTTGCGGGGATGATAAAACAAAATTGAAATGTTTTATAAAGGATTTCCTTTTTAAGGATTTCCTTTTTGCCCCAACACTTCGTGTTTAGAGTCCGATTTGCGCGAGGTGTAGAAGGTGGGGTCGTACTAAACCAAATAAGGTAAAGCCGACGACCGAAGGACCCATAACAATAAAACATTCCTGTACTTGTTTAGGGGTTCATTTCAGGGAATATTTGCCAAGAGTATCATTTTGTTTCCAATACTTGTTAAGGGTAGGGTTTCACACGCCAATACTTGTTAAGGGGTGCATTTTCAGAATATGGAAATTACGTGTTTAGGGTGCTTTTCGAGACCCCATGGTCGCGCATGGTATCCACTCGTGAATGAAAGTGGCCCCCCCCCCCCGGGCATGGTATCCACTCGTGAATGGAAGCGGGCCCCCCCCCCCCGGAAGCCTTAGTAAGATCGACGTAGGTGGAGTAGAGGTCAGCATTTTGTTCCTGACACTTCTCTTGTAGCTGTCTAGCAGCAAATACCATGTAAACAGTGCCACGTGCTTTCTGGAAGCCACATTAGCTTTTAGGTAGGAGGCCTTGCTCAAGGTGTACGGTGATGGCGATTGAGTAGGACTCTAGCAAGGATCTTGCCTGCGATGGACAACAGAGATATTCCACGATGATTGTCACAAGCTTTAGTAGACTTGTTAAGAGGTTGAACGCTGCATTTTTTAGTACAAATGTCCCACTTGGCACAAATGTTCCTTGAGTCAAAAGACAAGAATTCATCCAAAGAGACACGCTGTATTTATGCAAATACGCAAGTAATTTGCATAAATTTGCATATTATGTCGATGTAGTAAAAACAAGTATTTCAGAATGTATTTTTAACCAGAACTGCCCTAAAATTGGAAATAAAAACTTAGGGTAAGACAGGGAAGAAAATTGTCATAAAATAATTGGGATATCCTCGTTTATTATTCCCTAATTTACATAAATTATGCAAATTATAATTTAAAACAGAGTATTTTTTCATGAATCTTGAACTGTTTAAAAAAAACAGCAACTAATACACAATGTCAACATTCTACATGAAAGAGAATATATTAACGAAAACATCGATATGCTTCATGACAGTATTAGTGTCTTAATTTGCTTAGAAAGAGGGCAAATATGTCAAAATGTATGACGTGATATTGTGCTAAAACGAGACCAAAACAACCTCTATGTCACAGTCACACTCACGAATCGGACAATAAACAGGGCGGATCCAGCTTTCGCCAATAGGGGGGGGCCGAAAAATATTTTGATCAACATTTTTCTCGATTGGCCGCTACAATCTGGCTTTTTTTTCAGGGGGTAGTCCTAACTAAACACTGAAGTTTTAAGTATATGTTAGTTTTTATTGCTATAAACAATATAAGGTATCTCATGTGGTCTTAATATATAATGCGAGCGCGAAGCGCGAGCTAAAAAATCTTTGATATTTTATGTCCTTAGAACTGAAGATTTAGAGCAGTTTTTATAATCATGAACAAAGATAAGTATCCAACTAAACAATGCGATTGCGAAGCGCGAGCCGAAATTTTATCACATAGTAACGTGAAAAATGACTCAATTGGGACTGTTTTTAGTTATTAATGAAGACGATACAAGTATCACCAATTAAAAAATGAGAGTGCGAAGCGCGAGTTCAAAATTTCTGATATTCCGACCTGAAAATAATGAACAGTCTAAGCGCGTTTTTTATTGAAATAAACAAGCTGTGTGTGTCAAACAATGAAATGCGAGCGCAAAGCATGAGCTTAATTTTTTGATATACTGACATGATATTTTGACAAATTTTGGTAAGAATTTCCAAAGAGCATAGGTTTCTCACAAATCAAACAATGCGAGCGCGCAGCGCGAGCTGAACATTTTAATAAACATTAACAATTTGTGTAAATCAAACAAAATAATGAAAGCTTGATGTGCTAGCTAAAAAATTGTCTGCAAATTGATATCAGAACTGGATATATTGTATATATATATATATATATATATATATATATTGGTTATATAGATCTATTAGTGTCATTTAACCCTTTTGAATGGGATTCATTACACAGGCAATTCGAGCTCGAAGCGCGAGCGAAAAATTTTATACAAAGTCTATTTTTCAATTCCTCCCCACCTTTTTTTGTTGTTTTCTTTCGGGGTCGGGCCGCGCGCCGGTTGTTACGAGGCTGTAAATTACACATCATGGGTAAAATACCTCTTTATCACTTTTCTTTCTGTTTTTCGTAGTTTCTATCAATGTAAAGAGTACACTTTTTTCTGCAGGTTGTCAAAAAATAGGGGGGGGGGCCGGGCCGGCCCCCTCCTGGATCCGCGCCTGACAAAGCGATCAATGGTATGTCATTCGAGATAACACAATCCCAACATAATAGCTTCCATCTGCTTCTCGTATCGCTTTTGTTGGTGTGTCTGCCACACCGTAATCTATGATACATATGGGCAAAATGCATTTCGGTATCGGTAAAACACTATTAATTTTGTTTGATTTGTTTCTCTTGGAAAATATACAGGAGACATTGCTTTGCAGTTTACTGGTTTTATGAAACTCTGGCACATGAATCATGACGAATGCATCCTACCTCAATCCATATTTTAACTTTATTAAAATATATATCTTTTGGAGACCCCGAAGTGGCAAAAACTGCTTCCCCGGCATTCCCGCCACTTTACAAAACCAGTTTGACTTGTATAATCGACTTGGAAAAGACTGATGTATATGAGACATCAGTTAACATGTTTCCTGAAGATTTTTTTTTTATATTTAAGCCTACGCCCACGGGAGCCCTCCTAATTTTCCCATCCCCTCCCCGTATTTCGACTTTAAATAAAAAAATATCGTGTTTTAAAGCCATCGGCAAGGCAAATTACGTTATTTGGTATAATAAAGCAACTGTTATATCTATATTTTGATATTTACATTCATCATTATTGATATTATTATAATTAATATTAATATTATTATTACTGTTCTGCCGTTTGTAATAGTGCTCTAGCACAGTAAAGGCTAGCTATAACCCAACAGGAGCATGTCTAGGATATCATTTTCCCTTTTTTGTTTTATGTATTAAAATATACTTTATTATCTTTAGAAATCTTAAAAGATTACCTTTGTTTGTATTGATATCTTGCAAGATTGAGGAGAAAATACTCTACAACTGACATGTAGAGGAGCTGTGGTACATTGAAGAACAGCCACACAGCCCTTTATTGACTCCACTCTGTTGAATTTAAATATTTTAGAGCCCAATCGGTAGAAAGATGCATTTCTACTACACACTGTAAAGCCTCTTTGCGTTCTCCTCTAGAAAAAAAAAACATAGAAGAAGATGGTTTTATATCTCAAAAAATAAGTTAGGGTTCGTGTACGTGACGGTGGTCTGTCGAAGTTGCCCAACCGTTTATTTTGTTTTGACAATATAATATTTAGAATATAGTCTAAATGAAGCCCTTATCTGGAAAGGGGCACTTATTAAAGGCAGCATCTCCATTATATGGAGGAGGCCCTGGCACTGGGAAGAGGGGGCTGAAGCTTGTTAAAATTTCTTGGGACCAAAATTTTACATTGAACCTTTTTTGCTTTTCAAATTTACATCAAGAAATTTAACAAGCAAATAAACAAAAAGGATTGCACTACAAAATGAATTTTTTTTGGTAACGTTTCTTTTTTTTTCTTGCGGGGGCTTCAGCCCCCGCTTCCAAGTACCAGGGCCTCCCCTATATAATGTAGATGCTGCCTTTAATAAGTGCCCTTTTCCAGATGAGGGCTTCATTTAGACGATATTCTAAATATATATTGTCAAAACAAAATAAAGGGTTGGGCAACTTCGACAGGCCACCGTCATGTACACGAACTTATTGTATGCGATATAAAACAATGCCTTTCATGTTTTTCGATCCATGATTATGTCATCTAATCATCTCTTCTACAAGATGTCAACATGATGAGATCCGGGATCTTGTCATCTCATCATCTCTTCTTAAAGATGTTGACATGATGAGATCCAGGATCTTGTCATCTCATCATCTCTTCTTAAAGATGTCAACATGATGAGATCCGGGATCTTGTCATCTCATCATCTCTTCTTAAAGATGTTGACATGATGAGATCCAGGATCTTGTCATCTCATCATCTCTTCTTAAAGATGTTGACATGATGAGATCCGGGATCTTGTCATCTCATCATCTCTTCTAAAAGATGTTGACATGATGAGATTCGAGATCTTGTCATCTCATCATCTCTTCTAAAAGATGTCGACATGATGAGATCTGGGATCTCGTCATCTTATCTTTTGCTGTCAAGATGTCGACTTCCCGAGATAATTATCTCAACATCTCGGTGGCACTTTTAAGCTTCCATAAGATTGTGTTATCTCGAATGACATACCATTGATCGCTTTATTGTCCGATTCGTGAGTGTGACTGTGATATAGAGGTTGTTTTGGTCTCGTTTTAGTGCAGTATCACGTCATACATTTTGACATATTTGCCCTCTTTCTAAGCAAATTGATACACTAATACTGCCATGAAGCATATCGATGTTTTCGCTAATATATTCTCTTTCATGTAGAATGCTGACATTGTGAATTTATTGCTGTTTTGTATAAAACAGTTTAGGATTCATGAAAAAATACTCTGTTTTAAATTATAATTTGCATAATATATGTAAATTAGGTAATAATAAACAAGGATATCCCAATCATTTTATGTCAATTTTCTTCCCTTTCTTACCCTAAGTCTTTATTTCCAATTTTAGGGCAGTTCTGGTTAAATATATATTCTCAAATACTTGTTTTCACTATATCGACCTAATATGCAAATATATGCAAATTACTTGCTTATTTGCATAGATACAGCGTGTCTCTTTGGATGAATTTTCTTCTTTTGACTCAAAGAAAAAACATTTGTCCCAAATGCAGCGTTCACCCTTTTTTTACAGTTAACAAGTCTACTATTAATAAAACTCGCAAGGGCAAGAGGTACCGAATCCGTCGTATAAAACCAATAGTTCTTGACAACTCATTGCACACATTATTGATATGACAACTCCAACGCAGGTAAGGGTCTATTATCAAACCAAGATATTTAAATTCATTAACCTGTTCAATTGCATCATTTTTCACATAAATATTCATCATTTTATTTTTTACTTTTGATCTAGTCCCAATTAACATACATTTGGTTTTCTTTACATTTATGGTTAATATATTATTGTCAATCCATTGAAGTAATTTGTTTATTGCACATTGAAGGTCGCTTTGAAGTACTTGAACATCTCTATTTTGACAAAATAAAGCAGTGTCGTCGGCATATACACACAATTTAAAATTATTACCAAAATTGATATTGCAAGCATCATTTATAAATATTGAAAATAATAAAGGAGAAATCATACTACCCTGGGGCACACCTTTAGATAAAGGCCTAAAATCTGACAAAATATTATTGAATTTAACACACTGTTCACGTCCATGCAAGTAATTATAAAACCAAATTGCCTCTGTTCCTTTAACGCCGTAGTTCGACAACCTAGATAATAAAAGTTTGTTTGAAACTGAGTCAAAGGCACTCTTTAAATCATTGATCGTAACTCTATTATATGAAATTGGGTTTATTCAAAACTGATTGATTTCCATAGAGTTACGATCGATTGGATTGATCGTAACTCTTTGTAAGATTGGGCCCTGGACTCATCCTTCAATATCAATAAGCCAGTTCGTAGTTCCTTTCTGCGCATGATCAAAAGATTCTACGCATGATCAGAAGAAGGTCATTTGTACTAAAGTGACATGGTGCTTTAAAATCTAATGAGATAAGCACCAACTTTGATGTCTTGATTATTCATATATTCTTTTGAATTGTCGTTTTCATTTACATCCACCAAAAACAACAATGCTTCGACGAACGACTGGACTTTCACAGTTTGTCAAGTACATTGTGCAACATGCTAAGATATGCATTCAAAGTAGGAATGCAACAAATACCTTCATTAAGTGTTCATTGGTGTGCTATTCTAGTCACCTGGTCTATTCAATTTCTTCATCCTGCTATGTAAGGCAAGCTTACGTAATATCTTGCTTTGAAATCATGATGAAAGAAATGAAAGGTCATTTGACCAAAATTGCCCATGAAGTAACTACGAAGTGGTCTATAAAAAAGGAATATGTAGAATCTGAAAATGAAACAGAGTGAATGAAAAGTACATTTTTTAAATATGATATTGATGCATCATTTGACAAGGGAATTATTTGATTACAATATCTTTATTCGTAAAGAGATATACATTGTAAGTTTATGCATTCAAACTACACCTCATATATCTTTTGAAACAAATACATTAATTCATCTTTAAATTATCTTGTCATCTATTATTTTAGATAAGATTAATACATTTATAATGGATTTTAAAATGGACTATATATATATATATGCATGTATATTTATATTTGTATTGACTGTTAATGTTTTCTCCGTCCATTATGTCATGTAAATAAACTATATTTCTACTATATAAGCATTTTCATATGACTTCTTATTTCAAAAGTGTCTACAAGAAAATATTTTTGTAAGTAATTATTAAATATTACAAAGAACTGGGTACTCCAAGTTGATTTAAAATACCATTTAACACTTGTTGGGGGCATTGCAAGAAACTTGCGATCAATTGCAAGTCTCTTTTTGGTCTCTAAATCAATCACATGTCTTGTAGTTAATTACAAATTAGTGATTAATTGCTAATCTGCTCCTTGAAACAAGAAGTTTACTCTGATTTGCTACAGCTAACATTGATCTATCAGTTGTAAATTTGCAACAGGATATTTGCAATTTATCGCAAATATTTTCTTGCAACACCCCCTTTGACTACTGATGGTTACTCTTTTCCTTTCCCCCTCTTTCTTCACTTCTCCCCTTTTATTTATTTTTTAACACCCCCTTCTCTCCCTCCCACTCTCTCACCATCTCTCTCTCTCTCTCTCAATCGTCCTCTTTCATTATTACTCATGGCTTGCCTCTTGCCCTCTACTTCTGACTTCGTTACAAAACCTATTCTCCCCCCTCTATCTCTTCTCCCCTCTCCTCTCAGCTTACTTCCTCTCATTTCTTATGTCTTTCTCTGTCTTGATTTTCTTCTTCATTCAAATATTCAAATATAATACCAAACATTCACAATATCACATTCGTAAATAGTTTCAATCTGTTCAGATCTTATTCCATTTTTTTTTTACAAAAGGCATGTTTCCCATGCCTTTGAAACTTTCTTCTTTCAATTCTTTGCATTCATGTTATAATCTTATGGATAATCTTAATGCATATCTATGTTATGTGCAAATTCATAATTCATGATTACTATACCGAAAACGATAGTGCTCACGCAGGTGTAATATTTTTTATGAGTGAATTCCAAGATATGATTCGAAGGTTAATAAATTATAACTGCAATGCAAAAATACACCAATATGACGTCACAACGAGCTTGAGTTTCTTTTTCTCTAGTCACATGAAGAAGAAAGCTTGCACACAAAGAACATGCTATCAGTGCAAGACATATCATTCCACCCTCCAATATACTTATAATAATGAACGCAATCTTCTTTATCCCCGTGACTTGGTTCATTCGGATACCACTTGGTGTAGTCGACCGTTGACTGATCGGACCAAACAAAGGGACCATGTGGGTCAGGTTGATGAAGCCCGATCCAGTAACCCCAATGCCAGGATCCACAGTTATTCTATATGGGAAACAAGTGAAAAAAGTATACGATGTGGACAGATCGAGGCGTCGATTCGGGGGGGGGGGCATCGCCCCACCAATATAATTCTGGATGTGCAAAAATAAAATAAGATTGTAATGTTACACAGAAATCGGCAAGCGAGATTGAATTACACAACTCGTTCTTTATTTGAAATCGTGCTCATAATGTCCGCTTTTGAGATTGGAATATCCGCGCTCGCGTCGTTTCTTTAGCAAAAACCTATACTTTTCATGATTAAAAAGATGAAAAGAATGTCCCGTTTTTATTTCTAAAACTTTACAAAACTCCCGCTTCGATTTGCAGTATAATCTTTTGCTGGTTATATAATCTTGTTCCTTATTAAAAACGTCCATGAAATTGTCATTTTTTCTGATGGAAATGTAAAAATTTACAGGTCAGTATACTAAAAATTTAAGCCCGCGCTTCGCGCTCGCATTGTTGGCGAGATATGTGTCTCGTTCTAATGAGTCACATATATATATATATATATTGTGTGACAGAAATGGATGAAGAGAACAAAGGTAGGCGTAGCTTAAATCAAGTTTCCCCAGAGCTATCTACCCTTTTGGAAGGTGATGCCGAAAAAATGTCTCTGCCGGGAATCGAACCCAGGCCCCCAGCTTTGAACACCGGTGCCTTAACCACGAGACCACAGAGACGGGTTAGTGGCTAGGGCGACCCCGATCCGATTGACCTTCAGATAGACAGATTTTCGACACCATACCAATTATAATTTCCTTTGTCGGGTGAAGTTGGGTTTTGAATAATGACAAGCCGCCATGCCTCAGCCGGACCAAATCTATTGCTTTGATACAGTATACGTATGGGATACAGTATCACCTTCCAAAAGGGTAGATAGCTCTGGGGAACCTTGATTTAAGCTACGCCTACCGTTGTTTTCTTCATCCATTTCTGTCACACAATATCTAAATAAAAAAAGTTGCGAAAGCTGTAGTATGTGTATAACTTCACACATTTATATTTATATATATATCTATCTCTCTCTCTATATATATATTTATAGATATATTGTTAAGAAATGGATGAAGAGAACAATGGTAGGCGTAGCTTAAATCAAGGTTCCCCAGAGCTATCTACCCTTTGGAAAAATTGGTGATGCCGAAAAAATGTCTCTGCCGGGAATCGAACCCGGGCCCCCAGCTTTGAACGCCGGTGCCTTAACCACTAGACCACAGAGACGGGTTAATGGTTAGGGCGAGCCAGATCCGATTGACCGTCAGACACATTTTCGACACTATACCAATTATATTTTCCTTTGTCGGGTGAAGGTGAGTTTTGAACAATGACAAGCCGCCATGCCTCAGCTGGATCGAAGCTATTGCTTTGATACAGTACATGTACGGGAGAAGAAATACAAATGTGTAAAGCTTTACATGTACAACAGCTTTTGGCAACTCTTTTTATTTAAATATTGTAAAGAAATGGATGAAGAGAACAATGGTAGGCGTAGCTTAAATCAAGGTTCCCCACAGCTATCTACCCTTTGGAAAAATTGGTGATGCCGAAAAAATGTCTCTGCCGGGAATCGAACCCGGGCCCCCAGCTATGAACGCCGGTGCCTTAACCACTAGACCACAGAGACGGGTTAATGGTTAGGGCGAGCCAGATCCGATTGACCGTCAGACACATTTTCGGCACTATACCAATTATATTTTCCTTTGTCGGGTGAAGGTGAGTTTTGAACAATGACAAGCCGCCATGCCTCAGCTGGATCGAAGCTATCGCTTTGATATAGTACACGTACGGGAGAAGAAATACTTGTCATTGTTCAAAACTCACCTTCACCCGACATATAATATATAATATAATATTTAAATAAAAAGAGTTGCCAAAAGCTGTTGTACATGTAAAGCTTTACACATTTATATTTATATATATATATATATATATACAGTGCGTCCCAGAAAAAAAACGAAACCGAGATTTAGCGATCATTTATCATTACTTAATCATAAATAAAATAGACAAATGACCTACCAATTTAAAGCTTAGAATCTCCTCTTTCATCTGATATTACTTAAATTATTTCTCATTCACGCATGAGTGAGCAAATACAATTTGAAGAAAGGATATCAAAAACTCATTTGGCGGGGGTATCTGGGTTTCAAAAAGAAAACCACATTTTTGAAAAGTTCAATATCTCCTCTTTATTTTGATACCTAAATTACAGAAAATGGTCAAGAAATAACAAAGTTCTGGTCATTTGAAATAAGGCTTGAATTTCAATAATTTCATAAAATGAAGAGGTTCTCCAGGCTGGCTTTCAAACTCACTCAACACTCTGTTTTGTTGACGATCAGCCATGCATTAAATCTTTTGTTCACCCTGCGAAAGCTTCTGTGGGAAACCGGTGAAAACACTTTTATCTCATGAAATTATGGAAATACAAGCCTTATTTCAAATGACAAGAACTTTTTTATTTCTTGACCATTTTCTGTAATTGAGGTACCAAATTAAAGAGCAGATATTGAACTTTTCAAAAATGTGGTTTTCTTTTTGAAACCCTGATACCCCTCGCCAAATGAGTTTTTAGTATCCTTTATTCAAATTGTTTTTGCTCACTCATGCGTGAATAAGAAATAAACTAAGTAATATCAGATGAAAGAGGAGATTCTAAGCTTTAAATTGGTAGGTCATTTATCTATTCTATTTATGATTAAGTTATGATAAATGATCGCTAAATCTCGGTTTCGTTTATTCTGGGACGCACTGTATATATTTATGTATGTACAGTATATGTATGTATATACATATATATATTGTACGTATAAAAAACGGGACAGAGTTGAAAAGTCTATAAAATTTTTGTTTCCAGTTATGATGTCTATATGTTGGTGTTAATAGATGGTCTCAAGTCTTATCTTTCAATTGCCATTAAAAAAAATTAATTTTCGTTCATGCATGAGCTAACACTGAATATTTTTGTCAGGGGTAAGGAGGTTTGCGCAAAATGGCATAAAATATTAAATATGATGATTGGACTTCTTTCTAATCAGCAGACTTCTTCTTGTAACCTTTTTATTATCTTTGCCTTAATTTTCGAATTATGCGGTCAAAGTTCATTGTCATATCTGTTTATCTGCTTTCAATTGCCATTAAAAAAAATCATCTCTCCTTTTTAAAATACTCCCTAATGATATGCTTATTTAATAAACATCCATTTTCAGTTCAATCCACCAATTCTATAAATTCTTTTAAACGAGGTTACCTATTGGCCAAACATTTATTATAACAAAGTATCTTCTAGTATTCTTTCCTTTTTGTTTATTTGTTTTCTTTTTTATGTTTATTTTATAGATTATAACTTTTTATGTTAATTTTCACATGTATTTATATATATTATCATGTTTATGTTCTATTTTATGTTTGTAAAGGGGGAGGGCTTCGTTGTAAAGCAGTTTTATAACTGATCCGAACTACCCTCCACCTTATTTTATCATTTCTTATAAATAAAACATGAATAAATAAATGTCAGTAATTGGAAATGACTGCGTTTTTCAGCCCCCTTTCCAATATAATGCGTACATAGAAATTATGCGTTTTTAGACAACCGAGAGCAGTACGATTGTAATTTTTTCTTATTTATTTTTCAAATTACCAGTATTAACTAATACCCATTCCAGTTCATAGACATCATATTGAGGGGGGGGGGGGTGAAACCCTCAAAGTACCACAACACTGAGCATTGGATTACAATGCCATGTTATCAAGCAGACACATGATCGTAAATTCACATTTCAAGAGGTGTCAAAAACCTGGCCATACTCACACTATTACGACATAAATCCTTTGTGAAATCTTGTTCCTCTTTGCTATGAATAGAAACCAAGTCTCCACGACATGACTGTTCATTGGTCAAACTCCGGCAAGCAGACAAAGAGTCTTCGAACGTAAGACGATAGCAAAACAATTTGTAGTAACTTCCTCCAAAACGTGTCCATGTAGAATTCGGGCATATATCTGAAATTTCAAGAGAAGGTTGATAGATGGTATAGAAAAGAAAACAAAATCAAGACCTACCTTAATTTAAGTTAAGTTTGTGATGTTGGGTCTCGAGCGACGATACATTCATCTCCTGGGGGCATTTCGTCAATATTTTCGTTCGACAAGTTGTCAGATCTGACAACTTTCCTTGATTCTGATTGGTTGAGAAGCACTGTTACTATAGTAACCGTCGGATAAAACAGAACTTGTCGGATAAAACGTCTGACGAGTCCTTTCATGAAACGCTCCCCTGAATTCACATTTCGTGCAAAAGCATCCGGTAGTAGAGCTTTGTGTTTGCCCCACATAATGTTGTCGAGCTCATCAACATCAAGAACATTTACATATATTAAATTAGGCATATACTCGGTGCGAGACTGCCATACTCAAAGCTAACTAGAAAAATATGATGACACATATTTTTACAATCAAATATGGGGAGCTTTCCTCGAAATATGATTCTAAAAAACGTGCACTGCAAAAACTCTGGTGTTGATTTAACACCAGCCGGAATTATGTCTACACCAGAAAAGTGTCAAACAACGCCAGTTTCGGTATTTGGCCTGACACCAGGTGATAGGTGTTAATACAACACCAATTAGTAACAGCATCGGTGTGATTCCAAACTGCATTGTTTCCAGTTATATAGATAGGTGATTTTTTATACATACCAACTTCACATGTTGGTCCTTGGAACCCAGCTGGACAAGAGCAGTTAAAACCTACCAGTGTCTCCGTGCATGATCCTCCATTAAGACACGGGGTAGATAAACAATCTGAGATCGAGATTTGGTTACATGGGAAGTTAACATGATAGGAAAAGGAAATTAAGACAGGTTGTATGAGAAACATAGTCAGAAATAGGGAGACAGACACAGAGAGAGAGAGAAAGGAGGGGAGGGGGGCAAGGGTGAATCAAAAAGAAGGAGAAAATCAGCACCCTAGCTACACCACCCCACACCTTAGGGGGTTTTGAAATAAAATATTTGCAAATTTCAGCTGCAAATTCACAAGTGATAGAACAATTTTAACCAGAGTAAATCAATTTACTGATACAAGAAGCAGATCTGGGCCCCGTAACACAAAGGTTAGTGATTGATAGTACGCTTGATTTTTACGATTGATTGTACATTGTAGTCAATGGAACCAGTCGTAGAAAAATGTTCTGCGATCATTGTTAAGCTTTGTGTAATGGGGCCCAGCAATCAATGGCACATAAGCAATTAATAGCAAGACTAACAATTGCTTTTGAAACCCGAAAATAACTTACAAATTATTAGTCCAAAATATAGTTAATGATAAAAATCGAATATTTTTTTAAAGATATATTACCAAATACTACAAAATATTCAGTCGCCGATGAGTTGGTATAGCGTACCCGGAAGTTTGCAGATAAAGATGGCCTTATATGAAATAATGCTCTGTATCTCCGACCAGTTGATGTCGTCCCCGGTAATTAACTTAGGTTCCAGAGTAACAGTGACTCCTTTTTGAAGTGGTGCGGTGCCACACGTTATCTCCAATGCCATGCTTGACATTAAAACTGTAATAACAGACAGTATTGACATTTAATCAATACAAGCTAAAGGGCACAGAATGTCGTGCCCTTTTCCAGTATTCGCTTGGAAAACATTTGAATGTTGTCATAGTTCTGCGTGCCACATCTCATATCGTGTTTTTTTATTTTCATTTCAAATTTCACTCGGAAAAAAACGACATATCATCTTTCTCTGTACTATTGTAAGCATGCAAACATGCCTCCAGTACATACTTCGTTTTATAAGTTTCAAACAGATTTTCGTTTTATCGGTCACCTACACAAGATCTGAATGTCCGTGCCTATGACCATCTCTCCATTATTTGCAAGTAGCCGAAATAAATTAAAGATTCAAAATAGCTCCATTTGTAGACCATTTTACACTATTTGACACGGGCTGTAAACATATTTTAACGGATACAATTCATTTACTTTAAGCAATCAAGCTATTGCATTATTTTATTCCTACTGTAGACTACAGACACGTCTAAGAATGAATAATAATAATTATACTAGCTTATATAGCGCTTAATACTTACTTTGTCAGAAGTCTCTAAGCGCTCTACAGTATATACATCATAATTACACTGGCTTTAGCAGTGCAGCTGTTACACGCGCTGCGCGCGTTTCAAGGAATAAATTCCTGCCAGGTACCCATTTACCTCACCTGGGTTGAGTGCAGCACATTGTGGGTCAGTTTCTTGCTGAAGGAAATTACGCCATGGCTGGGATTCGAACCCACGACCCTCTGTTTCAGAGTCCGGAGACTAATCCACTGGACCACAACGCTCCACATAAAATGTATAAAATCGACGTGATACTTTAATAATACTGTATGAAATGGGTTTTGACGTTTATAATAGCAAAATCGTTACATCTTCGCATAATGAACGAATTGCATGACTGTAGACATTTTAGATGGGGCAAAACGGGGGCAATACGAATTACAGAAGGGAAATGATGTATTGTTACGTTCGCGTCAAAATGGTTGAGAAATGTTACGGTTTCTGTAGTACTAAACTCCCCCAAAAAAGTTTGGAAATCTGACTTTGATCGATAATCCCTTTTCGGTTTTAGTAAATGTTAATGTGTAATTAATATTAATAAATATATCATTTAATCCTCTTTAAAATAATACCCTATATGATATGATTATTTTTCAGATGGAGGTGCAGTGCCTTGAAATGTGGGGCAAGATCAAATTTTAAAATTGCAAAATGACACAATATTGAAAGTCACTTCTTTTTTCCGTGGTGATGAGTAAGTTTCTCAGCGGTATCTTTTAATTGTTTTCATGTACCTTAACATCAGCATTAACATGGAATCAAACACACCTTTGCACAAGCAAACACATAACAAACTAACAAACAATGCAAGGGTATTTCCAACCACGACTCAAACCATGTTATCTCACAGAACCATCAATACATAAACCACAACAAAGCATTACAAAATGAAGAAGTAGGGACATGATTTGAATGGATTTTCATCTCTGTTCACACGGCAAATAAATCATGTTCTGTATTGACTCTTAATGACTATTTTTGCTCGTTTTGCAGCTTTTCAATGCAGACCTCATCCAACACTTTTGAATCTTGCTCTTTTCATGATGGCATGATCATAACATGCATGGTATCATTTCAAAAAGAATTAAATGATCTTTTAAATGATATCAAATATGCATTGTGTAATATTTGGAGTTGGGAGATTAATGCCCCCCCCCCCAATCGCTTTTTTGAGGGGTTTAAATGATATTATTTTATTTACTTAAAGTAATACTTACTCATAAACAAAATGCTTATTAGAATTTGCTGTCTTCTTACGAAACCTCTCTTCATCTTCTTCGATGCAAAGCCTTACTACTGACAATTAGAAATAGAAACATATAAACTAAACTGTGTATTATCATGAGTATTATTCATCTACACAGCATGATTGGATAATATGGAGAAAACAAGATAGTCTCAATTTCACATTCACTAAGACAAGAATTTGGTTTCCAAGAGAGCAAGACGGGCAGATCACTGGCGCATCCAAGGGGGAGGGATCACAGTCAACTAGTGCCCCCCTTTTGAGAGGCACAATTCAAATTTGTAATGTAAAATGCCATTAAAACACAACTGTGCCCCCCCCCCCTTGAAAGCGATGACTTTTTTTTGCATGGCAAATTTTTCGTCGATGAAATGTACTTAATTTTTGGTTGAAAACCTTTTTTTTCAAGTTTTGCTTGTCAAAGTTTTTCGGGGCAATGTGTGCCCCCCTTTCAAAATCCTGGGGCAGATGTAGAGTGGCGTAACGTGGGTCACCAGCAAAAAAAATGAGTCACTTAATTGATGAGCGCGCCATGTATACTGACCTAACAGAGGAATTTTAAGAACAGTGCCATTGAACGGATGTGTATCTTACTGATGAAATAATGCGAGCGCGAAGCGCGAGCTGAAAAATTTTGGTATTCAGACCTAAAAAGGGAAATTATAAGCAAATTTTTGTAATTCGTATCTTTCTCGCTAAACAAACAATGCAAGCGCGAAGCGCGCGCTGAAATTTTGTATATCTTGACCCCAAAAACGGACAAAGTAAGGACTGAATTTTAGGAATCCATTAAGAGTACACATATCTCACCATAGTCATCTAATGCGAGTGCCAAGCGCTTGCTGATTTTGTTAGAATTACATCTAAACACATGAGGCACTAGCTTGTAGTATTTCAGGACTATAGAGGGGCATTCTAAGGCTTGTTTGTAGGAATTTACTAAGACCATACTTTTTTCACTAACCAAATGATGCGAGCGCGAAGCGTGAGTTGAAATTTGTTTATATTTAGATCAGAAAAAGGGATATTTTAAAGACTGATTTTAGGAATTCATGAAGAGCAGACATACCTCACTTATCCACTAATGCGAACGTAAGCACGGACATGCAATATTTATTAAAACGGGGTAATCACGTTAAGTAGTCATGAAAACGAAGCATATGTCACTACATAAAACATTATAGCATGAATCGCGAGGAAATATATTTGGTTCATATTGACTTGAAAACGGGAGGTTTTAGTACAACACGATTATATATCTCGTTGAACAATGCGAGCACCAGCAACAATAAAGATATAGGCCCTGGGCAAATTGTGCAAATCATAAAGTTATGAAAAAATGTTTCTTTTGTAATGAAACATAATTATAACATAATACAATTATTTCTTCTTTCCCACGTTTCTTTTCCTTCTCCCTCTTTTTCTCCTTTTCCCCTTTTTTGCCAGTCGATGGGGGGGGGGGGCACATGCCCCCCCATGGTTACGCCACTGAGTTTGATATGCAAGTTGCAACGCCACATCACGTACGTAATCTATGAATAGATAATGCTTTGACAACTGTTCTTATTACACCATCTCAAAATTTCATTGAAACTGATATGAATTTGAAATATTTATATAGTGCCTGCCAATACAATATAATAAAGCGCTTGATTAATACGCATTGTTTAAAAGCGCTGGATAGACAAGTAAATTTAAGCTGAAGGGTTTGAGAAAATTAACAAAAATACAAAATAATATCAACTTAAGACTGCCGAAAATAAAAAGAAAAAATGCATGGAGGAAAATTTAACAAATTACAAGGAATAATATAACATATAAAATAAAAAATTACTATGATTTATTACCGATCAAAGAGGTAGGTTTTCAATCTAGTATTAAGAATGTAGATTGTTAGAGAGCGCGAACATAATTCCAAAGCCTCGGAGCACTGACGCTAGAGGCACGATCACCATGAATCAACATGATCAAGGACCATGATATAGTTGAACGTTGACAGATGAGGATGAGCGATGTCTGATAAAGGTAGGAACTTCACGTGAGACGAGAGTGAGTCGAGCGAGTCCATGAAGAGCATTTTTATTATGAGGCAGAATTTGGAGCTGAATACAGAGTCTTAGACTGCATTCAGAAGCATTCATAAATAAGTATATGGCTATCTATAAAAGCTGCAAACTGAACCTTGTAAATTTAATCTATTAGCCTTGAATATTCAATGGAAGCAGAATTCCCCCCCCCAAAAATAATAATAATAATCAAGATTAATAGAATGCTTTTGACATTATTCATGTATTAGTGTATTTCAATCAAGTGTAAACTCATTACCATGGAAGTAATATCCTGCTGGATCTTTCATCGCTTGAAAATGACTGATGTGTTCCGTCAAGGTCACATGGGTATGATAATTTGATTGCAGTCTATGAATAGAGTGTCAACCATTTTTATTAGTCTTTCATTTAGTGTAGCCATGAAAATGGTATAGAAGAACTAACATATTATGGAAATGTCAATTTTGTGACAAGATAATGCTTAAAGGGTTTGCCCACTCTAACAAAATTTCTATTTGAGTAAATCATTTATTTTGAATTATTTCTAAAGAGTTGGCACTTAAAGGGATGGTCCTGGCTGAGAATATTTATATAAACATAGAGTAGAATTCACTGAGCAAAATGTCGAAAATTTCATCAAAATCAGCTAAAAAATAATGAAGTTATTGAAGTTTAAAGTTTAGCAATATTTGTGAAAACAGTCGTCATGAATATTCATTAGGTAAGCTGATTATGTCACATCCCCACTTTCTGTTTTCTTATGTTATTACATAATATCATATTTTTGTCATTATTTCATACTTCTGTAAATAATATGTCTCCCTTGTAATGAAATAAGTTGCAGTAATAATATCTAATGCACTAAATCAGTTGTCAATCCAATTTTTCTAGTTCTTTGAGGAAAAAATTGAATAAACCTAATTTCATATGATAAAATACAAAAGAACAGGTGGGGATGTGCCATCATCAGCCCAGCTAATGAATATTCATGACTGTTTTCACAAAATATTGCTAAACTTTAAATTTCAATAACTTTGTTATTTGTTATCCGATTTTGATGAAATTTTCGGCATTTTGCTCAGTGAATTCTACTCTATTCATCAAGCTATAAATACTTTCAGACCGGATCATCCTTTTAAGGGTAATACGTCCATCGGCCTTGAATGAAAAAAAAATCCAACAGGCATAACAGCATTTCTTCAGAATGTTGATGTGAATAAAGAGAAAGCTTGAAAGTTTCGCTTCTTTTTACAAACAGCAGTATTATGCAGAACTCGGTGATATGCAAATGAAAGAGTCGATACTGTCACTCGCTCAATATTCATTTTTTAAATATATGAAATAGATTTAAACTTCTCCACATTCATGTGCGCAAAGGTTTTATTCCTTCTTGACCTTGTGGAATTACGATTTTTTTTCTAAAGGTCGTGATTCAGTCAAGAGTGTACTTAATGTCAAATCTGTAAAAACTGAAATATGGTATAATTAAAGCAATAAAAACAAAAAGAAATATTGAGTGACTGTAGTGACACCATTGATTCTTATTTGAATATCACAGAGAATGCATGTAACTGTTTTGTGAAAAATGAACAAAACTTTGAAAAGTCATATCTTTCTGATTTAACATCTGATTTTGATGACATTTTCAGCATAATGCTAATTTTATTTGTTTTCACTCTCTTTTTATTGGGGTGGGCTTTAACTTTAAATACAGCTCTTTTCATGGGAAATAACTAATTCAGAACCGGGATTCAGAACTTTTCCCAAACTGATTCACTGGCATGATGGTTTTATTTATAATTGGAAGTCATCTTATCTTATTTTTCTCAATATTATCAAATAAATTAGCATGTGTTTGTGTGTGAAACAGGACACACTAGTTTGTGTGTGAGGGTGTGAGAGGGTGTGTGCGGGTGTGTGGGTGCCGTGGCCGAGTGGTCTAAGGCGCCTGGCTATACATGGAAAGTCCGGGGTTCGATCCCCGGCCGCGGCAGCTATGCCCGTGAGCAAGGCATTTAATCTACAATGCTCTTTTATCCTGCTTTCAATAAATGGAAATCTATATGCATTACTGGTAACTAGGTGTGCGCTTGTTAAAAAAAAAATAAAAAACATGGGAAATAACTAATTTATAACCAGGATTCAGAACTCTTCTTCCAAACTGATTCACTGGTATGCTGGTTTTATTTATAATTGGAAGTCATCTTCATGGCACCTATATGCCCGTGAGCAAACTATTTAATCTACAATGCTCTTTTATCCTGCTTTCAAATAAATGGAGATGATATGCATTATTTAAAAAAAGTAATGGAGAAAAGGGTATGAAAATATATTATTTAAGGGAAGAGAAAAGGAGGCCAAAGGGAGTGAGTGATAGCGGTATTCATTATAGCCTTATATCAACTTATGTGAACACATGACATTCTTTAAAAGTTATATTTATTTAGGACAGTAATAGATTCATCAGTGTGTGGGGGTGAATACGACAAGAATCCCACTTGTGTATTTGTAGATGTTTAAAAAAAGGGAGAGAAAAGGGGGTGAGTCGATCACTTGATTTTTCTTTTATTACACATGTTCATTAGAAAATCTCCATTTAAATTATTTCACTGTAGGTCTATTGTTAAAGGAGAATGAAACCATTAGAACAAGATAGCTTGTGTGAAAACAGAAAAATCAAAGAAACAGATCCACGAAAGTTCGAGAAAAATCGGACGAATAATGAGAAAGTTATGAGCATTTGAATATTGCGATCACTGATGCTATGGAGATAGCAAATTGGCAATGCGATAAAGATGTGTGATGTCACTTGTGAACAACTCTCCCCATTACTTTAGTATATATTTCACTAGAATTGCCTCTTTTATCACATCTATCCTTAAATTATGTGTTCTGTCTACATGAGGTCATGATACTTATTTTTTAACAATACATCATGTATAAAGAGTTTGTATCATCATAAGAAAAAGCAAAAAGAGACATTTTGAGGGTATTTTATAGTCCACCAAAGGGAAAGTTGTTCATCAGTGACATCACACATCCTTGTCGCATTGCCAATGGGAGGATCTCCATAGCATTAGTGATTGCAATATTCAAATGCTCATAACTTTCTCATTATTTGTCCGATTTTTCTCAAACTTTTTTTATTCTTATTCTTTGATTTTTCTGCTTCTACACAAGCCTATTTGTTCCAAAGGTTTCATTCCCCTTTAATGAGCAAATGGGCAAGATTTGTCCAAGTCCTCTCGTGGCTGAATTCATGTCCCTGCAAAATCTCGTGAATTGTGAGACTTTTTTTCTCAAAGAATCTAACCACTTTCTCCTTGAGTAAAATTGATTATTTTTGTACCATGGGGAAGAGTAAATGTTACTCTTTCATATTGGTCATTTCTTTTGAATAAAATATTGTGATAACTTAGTTAATTTTTTACCTGAAAAGATGCATCAAACAGAATTTTCTTCCTCTGTTTTCACTTGCAAATTGTGCAACATTTTGTGTTTTAGGCACAAACATTATTTATATCATCAGAAAGCTCAAACTCTATACTTTCTTACAATGTCACTCTTGATATGTGGCATCTTTTAGATGGCTCAGCAGCCAGCCATACATGGGGGTGCTGCATCCCCAAGAATTACAAGAAATACATGCAGCATCCCCAAGAATTTTTTGTAGCACCCTCGCTTCCCAGGGATATGCCTTACCGGGACACAATACTCTATTTTTACTTTCCAAAAATAATGTCCTTCAAAAATCGAAAAATTCACCATATTCATTCATCTACCCTCCAAACACACACACCCTCATACACACATCCATACACACACTCACACGCTGTCATATACACACACACTTATATCGAGTAACTCTCATTAATAATGCGTCAATTTAAGCCATTTAATGGAGATGATCTGACATAGATTTCATTGAATAGATGACTCTGAGTAACATCTTTTACGCACCCCATCCCCTCTCTACCTCTTTCAAACACATTTTCACAAACCCCATACAAAAATACACAATTTTCATTTGTGCCATGTACAAATATACCACACACAAACTGCTGAATTTTCTGTTGATCACTTATTCCACCATGTTTAATTACCACAGGTAACACTTTTCACTTAAAACGTCATCATCGTTGTATTTTTTTGCATTCACTATATCCATTTGGGCTACAATAAGTGTATTTATACTACCAGTACATTTGTGGCCCTTCTTAAAGGAGAATGAACCCTTTAGAACAAGATAGTAAACCCCATACAAAAATACACAATTTTCATTTGTGTCATGTACAAATATACCCACACACAAACTGCTGAATTTTCGGTTGATCACTTATTCCACCATGTTTAATTACCACAAGTAACACTTTTTACTTAAAATGTCATCATCATTGTATTATTTTGCATTCACTAAATCCATTTGGGCTACAATTAGTGTCTTTATACTACCGGTACATTTGTGGCCCTTCTTAAAGGAGAATGAATCCTTTAGAACAAGATAGCTTGTGTGAAAACAGAAAAATCACAGAAACATAACAACGAAAGTTGAAGAAAATCGGACAAACAATGAGAAGGTTATGAGCATTTGAATATTGCAATCACTAATGCTATGGAGATCCTCACATTGGCAATGCGATAAAGATGTGTGATTTCACATGTGAACAACTCTCCCCATTTCTTTAGTATATATTTCACTTAAATTGCCTCTCTTCATGTTTATCAGTAGATCATGTGTTCTTTCTATAGGAGGGTAGGCAATACAGATTTTTAAAGAATACATCACGGATAAAGAGTTTGTATCACCATAAGAAAAAGCAAAAAGAGACAATTTGAGGGTATTTTATAGTCCATCAAAGGGCAAGTTGTTCACATGTGTCATCACACATCCTTGTCGCATTGCCAATAGGAGGATCTCTATATCATTAGTAATTGCAATATTCAAATGCTCATAACTTTCTTATTGTTTGTCAAATTTTTCTCAAACTTTCGTTGATCCGTTTCTTTGATTTTTCTGTTTCAACACAAGCCTACTTATTCCAAAGGTTTCATTCCCCTTTAATGTCTTATAAGCACATACACACATTTTTACTAAGTGAATGCTAGATTGTCATATGCAACCTCCAGAACACTTTAACAGTCAATGTACAACATTGCATTCCTTGCAAACATAAACACCTACCACAGAATAATGACATTTTTTCAAACCAGAAATGTGGTTAAATGCTCTTGCTTCGGCTCCCTATTTTAGTCGCCTCCCAACTCATCATTTTGTATTCATAATACAGCATATCCTCATAACAAGACCAACCGTCCTTTCACACGGTAAACAAAATTGTAATTTGAATGATTCCAGTGAAAAATAAGGCTAATGACGAATATTTAGCACATGTGAAACCAAACTAGAACATGATTAGAATCACAAATGCTAATCACAGTCACGATTACAATAGCAATCATCATTACAATGATGATTCAAGATTCACGTGTGAAAGGTCCCAAGTGTAGAACAGACTAGGCCGGGAATGAATACCCTTGTCGTTTGATTGCTCACCGGGCCAGGGTAAAATAATCAGGACGTTCAAACAATAAAGATTCCTGGCATTGATTATCAGAAATCCCCCAAAAAGTTTACCTATAAATAATAATAATGATAATAATAGGCATTTATATAGCGCCATCTATTTAGAAATATTCTATTCCGAAGCACATTGTTATTATTATCATTACCCCGGCTTTAGTTCGGGCTGCCTTTCAGCGCTCATGCATTCAAAGAATTAATCCTGCCAGGTACCCATTCACCTCACCTGGGTTGAGTGCAGCACAATGTGGATAAATTTCTTGCTGAAGCAGATTACGCCATGGCTGGGATTCGAACCCAACGACCCTCTGTTTCAAAGTCAGAAGACTTATCCACTGGGCCACAACGCTCCACAGGAGCTACTGGTGGTTACACATAATAAGCAAGCTGACTCGATGGAGTGTCCCAGCATAGTGCACATCAACACCGCTGAGTGATGCGGGAACAGCCGTCACTGTCGTGTCTTGAAAGAGTTACGATGTTTAGAATTAGAACAGCAGGTTGAAAAGCGTGAAAATGGCTGATTTTTCTCACACGGAATCTCCCGTTCATATAATGTATAGAGTCATGTACTTATGATAATCCAATGTCTCAAATCAGTAATCAACATCTGGCGCAGCATGTATTTGGTTGCCGATTGTTGGTGAACTGATCAAATGCTTTGATGGATTTAGTTTTATTCCTAGGTCTAGTATAGACCAAAGAGGGTAGCCAATGTGGTATCAAAAGGACTGCTTGTAGGCCGGGGGGGCCACTTACATTGACGAGTGGATACCATGCGCGACCAAAAAAACACGTAAAAAGGATGTCTTTTTCACGATAGGCCACGTTACGTACGTAACGTGATAAGGGTGTCAAAAACACTAAAATAATGAAAAAAGGGTATCCATTTCGCTAGGAAAATTACGTGTTTAGGGTCGAATTTGCGGGGATGATAAAACAAAGTTAAAATGTCTTATAAAGGATGTCCTTTTCGCCCCAACACTTCGTGTTTAGAGTCCGATTTGCGCGAGGTGTAGAAGGACCGTAACAATAATACATTCCTGTACGTGTTTAGGGGTTCATTTCAGGGAATATTTGCCAAGAGTATCGTTTTGTTTCCAATACTTGTTAAGGGTAGGGTTTCACAAGCCAATACTTGTTAAGGGGTGCATTTTCAGAATATGGAAATTACGTGTTTGGGGTGCTTTTCGAGACCCCATGGTCGCGCATGGTATCCACTCGTGAATGGAAGTGGCCCCCCCGGGCTTGTAGGCTAACTCAATATAACCAAATCCTTCTTTGGACAACTTTGATAGAATAAGGCACAATTTTCAAATTAGAGTAAAAAATTTCTAAATGGGTCATATATACACTGAAGCAGCGTACTACTTACATCTAGAAGCTAAATTACAATCATAGCTGCACATCTATTGTTGTATCAGCACTTAGCTTAACCTGATAATTAGTTGCTAAGTTTTTCAATTGTTCTTTGAATAACGTAATGTTTTCCCAGCTTTCTTTCACAGTTAGATTCTCTCCTCCAAGCCGAGCATACATCTCCTTCGGACGTTCGTTCCAAGCGAGAACGATCCAGTTCATACGATTACATTGCTTTTGTTCATAGGCACACTGAAGAGAATGGAGAGAACAAAATTGGAATGATTAACAGATTGATTGATCAACATGTATTTTATCTAAAATATCGGTTCTCGCAGTCCGCAGACTGAACTGCATGGCTACAATTAATGAACAAGAAAAAAATTAAGGATATTAACATTTTGCATAGAAACATAGATAATACATATTTCCAAATTTGAAAATTGTAGTGTGTGTGAATATAAATGAGATCTATAAACAAACTGGGAAGGAGTAATACAGCTAAGAATGTTAATATTTCAGAATTAGACAACTTATGTACGGTAACTTGACGAGGGGGGGATTACAAATAATTTCAACGATAAATACTTATTGCATATTTTTGTGGCAAATGGCCCTGAAAAAAATTCTACCACAAATTAAATCTTTACTTACCTTAGCCACTGACTGCATTAATGTTGTTCCTATCCCATGCCCTATACAGAATAAACAGACAAAAAAAATCATAATTCCATAAATTATTATATAAAGAAGGGAAGTCCACTCGAATTTCCCAACCTAAAGTTTACTCTACGTCTTCTTCAAAGGTACAGTGCAACTGTAAATGTAAGATAAATCAAGTTTCCATTCTAAAGAGTGCCAACTTATTTGATCGGCAGATCCGCTCACTGATCCATGATTTTGTTTTGTTGGACTTCATTTTGATTTTATAGGACTTAATACCAATTTTCAATTAATTTTTTCAAGAAATGAATGTTAGGGGGGTCAGGAAACCATGTTTTCTGTTAAATTATATGAATTCCACGCTCTTCCTGGGATTCGTAATTTTCATCAGTGGAGCGTTGTGGCCCAGTGGATAAGTCTTCTGACTTTGAAACAGAGGTTCGTGGGTTCGAATCCCAGCCATGGTGTAATTTCCTTCAGCAAGAAATTTATCCAGACTGTGCTGCACTCGACCCAGGTGAGGTGAATGGGTACCCGGCAGGATTAATTCCTTGAATGCATGAGCGCTGAGAGGCAGCTCGAGCTAAAGCTGGGGTAATAATAATAATAATAACAATGCGCCTCGATATTTCTAGATAGATGGCGCAATATAAAATGCCTATTATTATTATTATCCCATTTTCCATAGCACAGAAATTTCAAGGTAATAACAAAAATCGAGACAGTGAATGCCATCACTTTATCAGTGCCATTATTATTATTTATTACTATCAAGAAAAGCTGTTAATAAATCTTCAATCTTACCAAGGGCTATTTTACAAAGACTTACGATGGTGCTAACTGTTAAGGCAACTGTTCATAGAACAAGTGGAATGCCTCTGGCCATCTCAACTGCATCACGCGATTCAACATAGCAGCAGTGCTGACTTTGAAAACTACTATAACTCGCACAAGATGTTCAGTGATACTTGGTTACTCTTATTTCCACATTTTATGAACTAGACCAATACACTTTACAGAGATAGGATGGGCATTTAACAAATACCCCCAAAGTGGCCAAAGTTCATTGACCTCACATGACCTTTGACCTTGATCATGTGACGTGAAACTCATGCAGGATGTTTGGTGATACTTGATTAACCTTATGTCCAAGTTTAATGAACTAGGTCCATATATTTTCTAAGTTATGATGACATTTCAAAAACTTAACCTCAGGTTAAGATTTTGATGTTGATTCCCCCAACATGGTCTAAATTCATTGACCCTAAATGACCTTTGACCTTGGTCATGTGACATGAAACTCTAATAGGATGTTCAGTAATACTTGATTAACCTTATGGCCAAGTTTCATGAACTAAGTCCATATACTTTCTAAGTTATGATGTCATTTCAAAAACTTAACCTTAGGTTAAGATTTGATGTTGACGCTGTCTATAGTCTCACTCTGCTATGCAGGTGAGACAAAAACTGATTTTGATAGGCTATCGAGACTTTTTACAGTGATAGTTGACACAATGGCAAAGTGACCTTCATTTTGAATCACTTTTTAACTCGGGGGGGGGGGGGGGGTATTCGACCCAATATGACCAATATGTGATAGGTATGTGCTACTGGCGAGTCAAATTAGGGGCTCTCGAAATGGCTTGTCATAAAAGAAATGTTGCAAAAGAGGGTCTCTGGAACTGAATTCTCACACTGTATGCAAATATGATGCCCTGGAGCTAATAAACATGAAAATTGTAGGTCCCTAGAAGTAGATTTTGAGAAAGGTTGATGGAAACCATGATCACACATCCAAACTCTACACACTGGCAGCTTTACCGACTGAATACAGAGGTCCACAGAGCTCACCTGATCGCCGGTAAAGATTCTCGCACAGCGCTGGGCAACGAAGGATAAGAAGGTTGCGCGATCAGCCAATCAGCAGACAGGGATTCTGTATACTGCAATACAGGGATCCTTCTACATGTATGTGTCCCAAGCAGAAAGAAAATAGTAACTCCAATGCCTCAGAACAGGTTTACTTTGGCACCAGGGGGGCATTTCATAAAGCTGTTTGTAAGTTAAGAGTGACTTTAAGAGCCAATGGTGAACCTTTCTTATGCGCTAAATAATCCAATGAATATTTAATGGTGAATATTATATACCACAAAAAAGGATCACCAATCGTTCTTAAAGTCACTCTTAACATTAATACCAACAGCTTTATGAAACGGTCCCCTGGCCATGGAGGGAAAAATGGTATGCCCTGGAACGGAAAATTAGTGTAATTTAACCGGGGTCCCCTCTCCCCGGAACATATCCACTGTCCAAAATATACAGAGTGCCCCCCCCCCTGGTATAAAACAGACTAATTGATGATGTTTCATAAAGCTGTTTTAGGTTACAATGACTTTACAAGCGACTGGCACCCTTTCTTAGGGTAAATCGGATTCTCTGCAAATCGTATTCTCATCAGCTTAAGATAAATTCAGATTGACCAGCATTTTAATAATAATAGTCAGTTCTTGTATAGCGCATAACACATTATGAATAACTTCTCTATGCGCTTCCAAAGGACTTGGATATTATTACCCCAGCTGTAGCTCAAGCAGCCTTTCCAGCGATCAGCATTTCAAGGAATAAATTCCTGCCAAGTACCCATTCAGGTACCCAAGAATGCAAGATTTGTTTTATTTGTCAACTATTTTTGAAAATTATGACACATTCACTGCACTACGTTGAAACAGGAAAGTCCTGGGTATCTATCTGAGCACGAGAAGTGTCACTCAAAAATATTTTGAGCAAAA
The DNA here is from genome assembly GCF_018143015.1 of Lytechinus variegatus. Classification (NCBI taxonomy): domain Eukaryota; kingdom Metazoa; phylum Echinodermata; class Echinoidea; order Temnopleuroida; family Toxopneustidae; genus Lytechinus; species Lytechinus variegatus. Next base: position 18,821,024 of record NC_054755.1, on the reverse strand, counting down.
AATACTGAATAAAAAAATGGTATGCTATTTTAGTAAACACGTATTTGAAACACCAAGTATTGCCAGTCGTTCATAAAGTTATGCATAAGTAACTTGAATTACAGCTTTATGAACCTACCCCAGAAAGACTTCCTATGTCCCCTCCACTAATTACAAAAAACACTTCTCCAAACCCGCTTTTTTCATTCTCTTTTTCTTTTTTTTTCTATTTTCTGGTTGGAACTTCGATTCAAACCTCTCGCTGCAGAATGAGGCATCTCCAGTCTGTCCCCTTACATAGCTAGCAGTAATTGTTGAAAGCCATGGGTTTCATAACAGTTATCAACCGATATTACGACTAGTCTACTCTCCAATAGTACTGGGTATTTATTTTCCCGACTGAATAAACCAATGCCATTGGGAATTACACACACTCAAGATTTTGACAGAATAAAGACATATTTTGGTATGTATCCAACTTTTTTCATCTTAAATCTATATGTTAGATAATTCTTGATAAGCCTTCTCCATATTTTTTTTTTATTTTAGTGGAGGGGACATATGGAAGTCTTGCCCCTGCCCTGGGTTATATATACCTCTATGCGCTGGTGTGACATAAAGATCATCCAAGTAAACTGTTCGGCCTTTCCATGAACTGTATGTGTAGGAGAAAGAGCTGTAAGCAACCGTTGTATTGGATTTGGTACACACAGCAACCAGCAAGTTGACAAAGGGTTGATCACAGAAGGCATCAGCTCTGAGTTCTAGAGGGCATTGAATGAAAAGAATCAGTCATTACTTTAGTTCAGATATCTTCGAATATTGGTGTTTGACTGTTTGTTCAGAATTCAAGCAAAATCACTGAAATACGATCCACCAGGACATAAACAAGCTAACCTAAAGAGACAGAATTTGGATCTGAATACCAGGGTTCCAAGCTTTTCAACGGAACAAAATTCCCTGATAATTATTTAAACCCATTTCCACGTTCCCATGTTTTCTAACTTGTTTCAGTGAATTACATGTATTTTCAGTATGAAAACAATAATATAAAACTAATTAGTACCACCAAAACCAGGCATTCAATGGATGTTGTTTTGATATGCAACAAAACATAACAGAGTCTGACTGACTACCATGCTTTTAACTGTTAGGCTGATCAAAATTACCTGATTTTCCCCTCATTTGAGACATTTTCCCCAGGTATTTCTTATCAAATTTCCTGATTTTTCCCCAACTGGAAAAAAAGTAAAATAATTTTCCCCGATGGGCTGGGAACCCTAGAATACAGAGGCTTAAGCTTGCGTTTAGAAGCATCCATAAGTATCCGTAAAATCATTGCACCCAACCCAGGATTTCTTCATCTCAGTTGTCATTACATTGTTACATTTTTGTGAAAATGAGTGCACAATGGTGGTATTAATTGATTTTCATTCTGTTTCATGATCAATTCCAAGGTACGTCAAGTTCCTTATGCATTTCACTGTATGGTTTTGTCAAACTCATTATGTACTACAAATATGCAAGACAAAGAATTAGCTTCATTGAAGTTGCTGCAATACCTCTTATAACATGTTGGCGCATCGTGGTCTAGTGGTTCTGACTCTCGCCTTTCAAACAGAGGGTCGTGGGTTCGAATCCTAGCCATTGCGTTTTTTCCTTCAGCAAGAAATTTATCCACACTGTGCTGCACTCGACCCAGGTGAGGTAAATGGGTACCGGCAGGAAGTAATTCCTCAAAAAGCTGTGCGCACCAGAATCGGTAGACTTGCTTAGCCGGGGTAATATAAATGTAGGAGCAACTTGAGCACCTTGAAATGTGGATACGTGCGCTATACAAATCCTATATTATTATTATAATAAACGATTCATTACAGCAATTTTGTCTCCTTTCGAGATAACTTGCACTGCCCCCACTTGTGTGAATCCTGCCTTGTATGTTCTTCTAAAATCACTTTTGACAGCCCAATGCAGTTCTGATTGGTTTAATAAACGCCTTGCCAAAGGACGCTAGGCTATGTGGGATTCAAACACACAACCCTCTGATTCAAAAGCTAGATAGAGTCAGTTTTTCAAGGACAAGTCCATCCCGACAAAAAGTAGATTTGAATAAAAAAGAGAAAAATCCAACAGGCATAACACTGAAAATTTCATCAAAATCTGGTGTAAAATAAAGTTATGACATTTTTAAGTTTTGCTAAATTTCACAAAACAGTTATATGCACATCCCGTCTGGTATGCAAATGAGGGAACTGATGACATCACTCACTCACTACAGTGTATTTCTTTTGTATTTTATAATATGAAATATTCTAATTTTCTCCTCATTGTCCTGAGAAACAATTACCATTGTTTAACAAACTTTATGGTTCAGTTAAGTCGGTCCTTATTGTCAAATCTGTAAAAAATGAAATAATGTATAATTCAAACAATAAAAACAAAAGAAATAGTGAGGGACATCATCGATTCTCATTTTGCATGTGACTAAATTGTGCATATAACTATTATTTTGTGAAAAATAAGTGAACTATGTCATAACTTTCTTATTTTACATCCGATTTTTGATGAAATTTTCAGCGTTACATTTGCCTGATTTTTCTCTATTGATTCAAATCAACAATTTTCTGAGGTGGACTTGACCTTTAATATTGTTCAAACTCTCACTTATCAACTTGTCTGATTTTTCTATTTCCTACACCAACAAGTTTTTCTTTGGGTTGGATTCCCCTTTAAGTACATTATCTTACTTTCTGGTGTCACGTCCACTTGGTCTGGCATGTTCTCATACTCAGCAAGTTCATTGATGAGTCTTACAATATCATCACAATCATCTGGTTCGGCCTTTCTGATAGTGTATGTTCCCATGGTAACTCCTGAAGGTAAAATCAGAAAATTGAAATGGTGTCGGTTTTTTCAATACTATATGAACAATTTGGAAAAATGGTTAACATGAGAAATCAGAGAGGCTCCTGAACGTGGCATGTCTGGTACAATTACCTGGCATCAGCCTTCAGTCTCTTTTCACTAGTCGATAGATTTCCCATACACAAGACATTTTAGATACATGCCTTAGGGGGTGTTGCAAGAAAATATTTGCGATCAATTGCTAATATTCTGTTCCAATTTTACACCAGACAGATCAACGTAAACTATAGCAAATCAGATTAAAATTCTTGTTTCAAGGAGATTAGCAATCAATCACTAATTTGCAATTAACTACAAGACATGACTGATTTAAGGACCAAAAATAGATTTGCAATTGATGGCAAGTTTCTTGCAACACCCCTTATGTCTAATCATGCAGGGTATATGCACTTGTCATGCTTGACCCTTGAGCTTCATGCACTGTTTTCTCATGATTCTTGTTCTAAAAATAAATCCCATAAAATCAATAGGCCTATCACAACTTTTTGTACTTTCATGCCAGCTCATTTTCTTTTTATTCAATGAAAGAAATTTAAGTTATACAGAAAGTATATTACGAAAGGCTGCCTGAGGCTGAAGGAAGGTGTGAGACGCCCCTCGTCCACACACATGCAAACACACTGTCATGAAAGTTACTTTTCAGATAATCAAAATCAAGGAAATTCGTCCAATCTGACACCATTTTCTAATATCTTGACCTATTTTGCCAAATTATACTACCACCAAAAAAACCATCTATACCGTACTTGGTTTCACAGCATGAACCTCCTGTAGTATAACACCTTTGCTAAATAGTTGAATATATTAGCTGTCCAGGCTCTCAGACTCATTATAGCACTGGGTCCCATAACACAAAGGTTAGCGATTGATCGTACGCTTGATTTTCACGTTGATTGTACATTGCAGTCGATAGAATCAATCTTAGAAAAATGTAGATACAATCATTGCTAAGCTTTGTGTGACGGGCCCCTGGACTTGTGATTGAAAAGTTGCGAGTTCAAATCCCAGCTTTGGCCTTTGCCATCATCTCCACTCTAACCAAATAAGGCGCGAGAGTAATTTCTGTCATCTATAAGTATAACAGCCTACCACTATGACTAATTTGCATAGAAGAAGTATGAGAAGTACGGTACCGTATGTGTAACAATAAAAGTTAGGACCAGTAAGTTAGGTCCTAGTTTTTATTGTTTGTAAACAAAGTGCATAGGCATATAGCCTTAGGTCCCCCCCCCCCCATCATAAATGGTTGTAACTTTTTATACCAGCTTGGCGTTGATGCTCGGATGTGCTTTCCCGAGTTTCTAAGGGAGTTAATACCTCAACAGAAACAGATCGATACATTTTATTTATAGCCGAACAAGTACGGGCAGTCGGCAGCCAACGCACCCCGACACATCCCCGGCCAACATGCTGGGTGATTCCGGCGCCGCACCGATGGTTACGTTACACAATGAATCGAATCAATCATAAATAAACTTCAACTGTCTCTTTTCCATTGATTAATATCATGAATGAATGTAGTTGCCTTTATACCTTTGAACGTCTGGAGCCTTTCTACTGTGAAATAAAAATCAACCAGCAGCAGAAAATCCAAGAAATCTTTGTAGCAATAACCCTCAGTCTCCCGGCCAAGCTCCCGGCTCCCAATATATCAAAATAAGTTCCATGGAACACGCCCCGCCCCTTTTTTGCGCTTGTTTTAATTCTTTTATTATTAATGGCACTCTCCCTCAAACTCCACGGGGGTTCCACCTCCTCCCGGATCCCCTTCTCTATTTTCTGTGCGTATTTCTATCCTCGTCTTAATTTGCCTATCATCTCTCATTTTCTTATCATCCCCCCCCCCCCATACTCCCTGCTTCTGTGCCGGGCTTATCATCGATCTCGCTCCCTCTCTGTGCCTCTCTATTTCTCAATTTTCTCCCCCTTCTAACTCTATACTTTTCTGTGTCCCTCTCTTAATACCTTCCTCTCTCGTTTTTTAGCTACTTTATATACTGTGACAATGTCTCTCCATTTTTCACTTATTTCTTGTCCATCCCTCTCTACTTCTCCCTGTTTCTCTTTTTTACTTCTCTGCCCCCCCCCCCCGTCTCTTTACCCCCCTGGGGGCCATTTCCATTGACGAGTGGATACCATGCACGACCATGTCATGAGGTCTCAAAAAGCACCCTAAACACGTATTTTCCATACTCTGAAAATGCACCCCTTAACAAGTATTGGCGTGTGAAACCCTACCCTTAGCAAGTATTGGAAACAAAACGATACTATTAATTGGCAAGTGTTCCCTGAGAACCGAACCCCCAAACAAGTACAGCCAGGCCAGGGGCGTCGATTCATTTTTCAGATTGGGGGGGCAAAATCATGAATCAATTTTCCAAAAGCACTCGATCACACAAACACACACATATGCCTATATATATATATATATGTATATGTGTGTACATATATATATATATATATGTATATATATATACACACACATACATATATATATATATCTCACCAGCAGATTAATGCGAGCGCGAAGCGCGAGCTGAAAATTTTGATATTTCGATCTGAAAAAAAATTGAGTTTAATGGATGTTTTTAATAGAGAACAAGATATATATATATATATCCAACAAAAGATTATTGCAAATCGAAGTGGGAGTTCTTTTGAGGTTTAGAACTGAAAGCGGGACCATACTCACCTATTTAATCATGGAAAGTATGGGTTTTTGTTACAAAAATGATGCGAGCGCGAAGCGCGAGCTGAAATTTTTTGATATTCCAATCTGAAAGGTGGACATTTTGAGCACGATTTTAGACGAAGAACGAGTTGTGTATCTCAATCTCGCTTGCTGATTTCTGTGTAACATTACAATCTTATTTTATTTTTAGCACATGCGGAATTATTGGGGGGGCAAAATGATATGTTTGCCCCCCCAATATTTTCATTGGTGGGGCGATCGCCCCCCCTGCCCCCCCCATAATCGACGCCTCTGAGTACAGCAATATTTCAGTGTTATGTCATGGAAATCTGTCGTCGATTTTACCTTTACCTACATCATTGGGTTTAGTACAGCCCCACTAGCGCAAATTGTACTCTAAACACATATAAAGTTCACTCTTCGGGCAAAAAGTACATCCTTTATAAGACATTTTAGTCTTGATTTTTATACCCTCGCAAATTTGACCCTAAACACATAAATTTCCTATTGAAAATAGATACCCTTTTTCATTATTTTAGTGTGACACCCTTATTACGTTACGTACGTAACGTGCCCTATCTTGAAAAAAGGCATCCTTTTTACGTGCTTTTTTGGTCGCGCATGGTATGCACTCGTCAATGTAAGTGGCCCCCCGGGCTTTACCCCCTCCTTTTGTCTTAATATGTCTCTGTTTTCACTCTTATTTCTTGTCCATCCCTCCCACTCTCTACTTCTCTGTGCTTCTCTCTACTGAATTGAATTATCACCCAACCCCCCTCCATACTTCTCTGTCCCCCTCTCTTTACCCCCCCCCTCTCGTTTTCTACTTCACTGTGCCAATAGACCAGTTTGTAGTTACACATGGACAAATTTTGGTCAAATGACCTTTAATTTCTTTCATTATGATAGGTAGATTTCAAAGCACGATATTACATAAGCTTGCCTTACATAGCAGGATGAAGAAATTGAATAGATTAGAATAGCACACCACCAAACACTTAATGAAGGTATTTGTTGCATTCATCATACTTTGAATGCATATCATAGCATGTTGCACAATGTACTTGGCAAACTGTGAAATACCAGTTGTTCGTGGACGCATTGTTGTTGTTTTTTTGTGTGTGGATACATTGAAAACCACAAATCAAAAGAATATATGAATAATCAAGACATCAAAGTTGGTGCTTATCTCGTTAGATTTTAAACCACCATGTCACTTTAGTACAAATGACCTTCCTCTGATCAAGCGTAGAATCTTTTGATCATGCACAGAAAGGAACTACGAACTGGCTTATTATATGTTGTTTCCCAGTTCTCTCTTATTTCTTGTCCATCCCCCTCATTCCCTACTTCCCTGTGCTTCTCTCTACTTATCCCCCCTCCTAACTATACTTCTCTGTCCTTCCTCTCTTTACTACCTCCCCCCCTCCTCTCATTTTCTACTTCACTGTGACAATCAATTCATACTTTTTGCATTATACCAAAAAAAATATTAATGAAAAGACATGGTAACATATTTATCAAAATTCTTTGATATATCATTCATATACTCCTGTAAATACATGTACATCTATCTGCTTATATTTTCAGGATATTCACATGAACATAAATAGACAGACATTAAATAACCATGGCCAAACGACAAATTATTATATTATGCATTAAAAATTGCAAAATCAAATAAATTTGCCAGAGTATATTTGGACCATTAATATTGCGTTTAACTTTGAACAATTTTGATCAAAAAGATGAATGTAACACATGTTTGCATAATTTGGTCTTAAAATACTGCTTCAACTTCAGGAGAATATTTGACTTAAAAGAAGGTAGACTGGTGTTAGTCTTTTTTCCAAGCTTGAGCCGAGTAAATAAACTTTCCCTGAGGCTTGCACAGCATACCAAATACTAGCAGTGATGCGTGTAGATTGGATTATGCATACTTTATTACTATATTACTATTAACTTAAACATCATTGAAACCACTTGCTTCTTGAAGTGTAACAAACCAAACTGTAATTTCCAGTGTCTAGTCTACTTATTTTGTCTAGTCTTCTAAAAACAGATATTTCCATAATTTTCAAGGATCATAATGAAATTAAAACAGTTTGTATGCATCATATCTGAATGAGTTATTGCTTTCAGACAGCCAGTTCTTTTTAACCAGAATCTTCTTTTCAATGGCAAGTAATGGCAAGTAAATTGTGCCATTTGATTTGTCAAGGGTCAGTTTTCTGTGATATGGAAATTTACAAGTAAATTTACTTTTTACTCATTACTATTGACTCTTGTAATATCCATATTTTTTTTCCAAAGTATAAAAAATAGTAAAAAATTGATGATTGTTGCAAATTTGAGCAAAGATTAATTTTGATAGAAGCTATGTACCTCTATGGAATAACAGAACATGCTAGCGTAAGTGAATAAAGACCACTCTTCAAGAGCACAAGACATTTCAAACAGATTCAATGTTTGTTGTCTTACAGTCCTCTGAACATCAGGGGGTCATTTCATGAAGCAAATCATCAGTGATTTTCAATTACTAAATGTTATAAGCTACTGAAATCCTTGCATCTGATTGGCCAAGCACAATATTGTCAATGAAAATCACTGATATTCATGAATCACTCCCAGGACACGATTACAATAAAATTCAACAGTGATGGTATCTGGTAAAACTACTACATAACCAGATCATACATAACCGTCTCAACAGTCAACCAAAATTAAAGCTTTTATCAAAATGATCATCGATAGCAATGACAACATCGATGGTAAGATCTGTGCACCAGGGCCTTGAATTACATATCAGCAAAGCTACTGCAAGGGGAAGATTGGACAGTAAATAGATACAAAGATTCGCTTGAGAAGAGCAACCTACAGCGTTGAGTAAATAACCTTTTTTTTACCTTTGCGTATCACGATATGGTTGTGTACAAAACATATTAGAGAAATGGTGGAGGGGTGAGGGAATAGACGATTTGTACATTTTAAGATTTTTTTTCCTTCAATTTTTTCCCCCTAAAATTAGAGATGAATATAATTAAAGGCATGGTCACACCGGCCGAGCGTTGTTGGAGCGGTCGTGGAGCGGAGAGAAAAAAATCATCACTGCTCGCTACCGTTTACCATTTTCGATTGTTTTTTTTTTTTTTTCGATTTTTTTCCCCAATTTTGAGAGCGATATTCGACCCTCTTTCCCTACCGCTCTAGGACCACTCCAACGCTCGGCCGGTGTGACCATGCCTTTAGAGGTTTCTAGGAAAGAAAAATCTGAAATTATCCACCTGTGTTGCCCTTGTGCCCTCTCCCAAATCCCCTCTCTCATTTTTCCCCATATGTTTTAAACACAGGAGTGTGCCGATGTGAGATGGTTTACTTACTCAACGCTAGTGGGTGCCCTTCCCCATGAGCATTGATCGAGCATTTCAAAAAATCGCAGAAGAGTTCGATCTTCCCCTTGTAGTATCTTTGATGTTAGTAACAGAGTATAAGCAGGCTGATCAGTGTTGAATCAAGGGATTCATCATGGGTGTTTAAGAAAGCTGTTCATAAGTTAAAAGTAAAGTCCACCCCAGAAAGATGTCGATTTGAATAAATAAAGAAAAATCAAACTTGCATAACGCTGAAGATTTCATTAAAATCGAATGTAAAATAAGAAAGTGATGACATTTTAAAGTTTCGCTTAATTTCACAAAACATGCACATCTTGGTCGGTATGCAAATGAGGATAATGATGACATCACTCACTCAATATTTCTTATGTTTTTTTTATTGCTTGAATTATATAATATTTCATTATTTACAAATTTGACAATAAGGACCAACTTGATTGAAACATATAGTATTAAACAATGCTAATTCCACCTGATCAGGGAGAAATTAATCTCTTTTCCACTTGACAATGAAGAGCAAATTAATAATCAACAGTGGACTTGACCTTTATTCAAATGAATTTTTTGGTGGGGTGGACTTGTCCTTTAATACAGAATGACTTTACACGCGACTGGTGACTCTTTCATACGCTACACGATATATGACTATGCAGCTGACTTAGCACCTAAGAATCTGTTCCAGTCTTATGCAGAACTTGATGAACATCCACCTGACTGATGAATGCTTCCTATGCTGCCTATCGTATCCAAGTCTTCAGTTCTTTGTCCCAATATTTGGACCTTCTTTTCGGTTTACTGAAAGTCCGGCACAAATAGCTGTTGTTTCTTCCACAAGTTAACTCAGTCCTTAACCACAAAATGCACACTCCCATTCCCGTAAGGAATAAATAAACTTTCATCATCTGGACCTCTTTGCGGTCCTGACTAGTCCATGTTCTGTCTGATAGGCCTGGACCAGTACCTCCTGGACTGCAGGCCTGGTTGGCTGGTACCGGCTGTAATCCATGGAGTATTCACCCTTGCCTTGGGTGCATGAACGCAGCTCCGTGGCATAGCCAAACATGTCATTCAACGGTACCTGCAATGATGAAGCATATAAAAATTTCTTGTTATCATCTAGAGGAAAAGATAGAAGAAAAATTTTGATTCATATAACATACAACTATAACTACTTCATCTTCCTCATTTCCAATTTAGCCTTTAAATGATGATCCAATCAAATTTGATGAAAACCTTATCCTTTTTCCACATTATTAGAATATAATAGCTTCCATATTACAGTAATAAATATGGGGAAAATATCCACAAACCTTAAGAAAGCTCACACACCTTGTAGGTATCCACACAATATTACACAGAAACGTTGGATATCAAGAATCTCAATCATTACTTTGTGGTCCATCAACCACATCAATTTTAGAAGTATCTTCAGCACTAAAAAAGAATTAAACATAACAACAGTTGATACACATATATAACTGAAATCTCTTCTATCCTCTACAAAAATGGATGTCTTCTGCAAAAATGGATAACTTCTGACCTTAGGATAGATAGTGTAAGACACTTCCCATCATCAATGCCAAGCATGTCCTCATTGACCTACGATCTTATTGACCTATGACCTTTCACTTACCTCAAAATAGAGATTAAAGTACCTTTCCCCACCGTCACTGCGAAGGATGACCCCGTTCTTGACCTATGACCTTTGACTTACCTCACAATAGAGAGTTAAGTACCCTTCCCCACCGTCACTGCCAAGGATGACCCCCCCCATTATGACCTATGACTTACCTCACAATAGAGAGTGAAGTACCCTTCCCCACTGTCACTGCCAAGGATGACCCCCCCCCCCCGCTTTATGACCTATGACTTACCTCACAATAGAGAGTGAAGTACCCTTCCCCACCATCACATCAGAGGATGACCCCCCTTATTGACCTATGACTTACCTCACAATAGAGAGTGAAGTACCCTTCCCCACCGTCACTGCCAAGGATGACCCCCGTCCTCTTGTTGATACCAGCGATGACAGCCCCTTGAAACTCATTGGGTGCGTTAACTTCCACATCCATGATTGGTTCAAGTATTTGGTTGTGTGATTTTTCCATTGCTGTAAGGGAAGGGAAGAGTACTTCATTGTAATATAAACAGTTTCAATTTATCTTCAAGTATTAATTAGAACATTTGTTGAACAGTAATAATTGGCAGATGTGGTAGGATATGAAAGTCATTGTAGCTCGTCCAATACTGTGTGCGCCTCACCAGCAACTGACTGGAATACTCCCCAGCAAGTGGAGGATGTGCACACATTGTGTGCGGGAATGACTGATTGAATCCGATGACCGAGGCAATAATATATCTGTAAAGCGCTTACACAAGTTGTTCCGATGTATTAATCGCTATAGAAAAATTGATTATTATTATTAAATAACAAATCCCACAAATTAAACAATAATATGATATCAAATCCATAAGCCAACTTATCTACTCTACATCAGAGAAGTTGAAATACAAATAACAAAATAACATATTCTGGAGTATTAATACCAGAACTGAAGTTTGAATTCCTTTTCTTCTGATGAAGTACAGTCTATCGATTGGTGTATTGTTGTACTATATTTAGCAGGTCTCGTGTAGAGTATGTACAGTGCCATTTTAAAAGATTCTACAAAGTGCAGCTGAAAAACCATGCTCCTCTCTTAGCGAAGCAGGATGCTCTGTACCCTTTGCTTGAAGAGGCTAACAGAGGTGACATTGGGTAGTTCATCTGGCTAGGAATTCCATAACCTGATGGAGTCTGGGAAGACTCCGTCCAACTGTTATTTACAGGTGTATATAAGTATACTATGACAAATAAAAACAACAATCATTATTACAAAACGTAAGATGAACTTGTGAATGTTACCAAAAGGGACATAAAAGTTTTCATGACTGCTCTCAAGAACAATTGCCAATGTTCATTATCACAGATAATCTAAATTGAACTACATAAAAACAAGTTTGAATACCTTGTTTGAGGGCTCCAATGGCAGCAAGCCTGAAAGCTAGCTCACTAGAATCGACCATGTGATGCTGTCCATCAAACAACCTTACACGGATGCCAGTTATCTTCTGACCAATGAGGGGGCCCTTCTCTGTTGCTTCAAGAAATCCCTGCAAAGGAGTAAAGATATATTATCTCAAATTCACAAGGGTGGTTTTGAAAACCACCGGTTGAACCCATGGTTTATGCAGATTTCCTGAATAAATTACACCTAAATACCGCTTGTAATAAAAATAAATGTCCATTGCTGATGTGTGCTTCTGTCAGTGTGCTAAATTGACCCATGTTCCAATGGTTGAGTATGCTATTAATTCATGAGTCCACTGTTTTGAGGATTGCACTCATTAATTCAAAAGAGTGGACTCAGGAATAAACGTAAATAAATATAGCGTGGATAACCAGAGCAATAGGAGTCAATTTGACACAAGCGCACATCTGCATTGGTAGTTTGTTTTTATAAGCTTTAAATCAAGCTTACATTATTCAGGAAATCTGCATAAACCGTGGGTTCAACTGATGGTTTTCCAAATCACCGGTGAATTTGGGCCATTAAGTTTCAGAACAAAAAATGCAGAATAGACGTTTCCTGGATTATAAAATGTATGTGGTGGGATGTAAGGGCCTTAGCAAGGCACAATTATGTGTTAATGATGGATATTACCAGAAAAAAACAAGCCCAAATAATGCAAAGGACAACACATCTTCAAGCGGAGGGAGAAAGCCAATTCTTTAGAGAAAGAAATATTTTCAGGTACATAGTGACCTTTGTGACCTAGGACCTTTGAGGAAATGTACCCGAAATTTAATCAGATCATCTTCAAGTAAATATGCGTACATGAGCCAAATTAGAAGTTGAAGTGAAATGAATTGATTTGAATTTATTTCTGTTAAAACAAATAATATTTATATATAAAATGATACATGTGAAATTGACAAATGAAAATGGGAGGTTGGCTCTACTCAGCAGCATCAATCCCTGTGCTGCTGGTCTACCGAGGGATCCTCAGATTCTTCTTCAGTAACCATAAGAACAAGATATTTCAATGTATAGGATGATCTCTGTGAACTTTGACCATGGTACCCCCAAAACTAATCAGATCACAGGGTTCCCAGCTTTTCAAGAAAACAAACTTTCCTGATGAAGTTTGAAAATTCCCAAATGATTATTTAAACCCATTCCCAGTTTCGGATGTTTTCTAAATTTTTGTGAATTACATTTATTTTCAGTATAAAAACAATAATGTAAAAGTAATTAGTACCACCATAACCCGTCATTCAATGGATGTTGTTTTGATATGCAACATTTGAGCCATTTTTCCCTGATTTGAGGCAATTTATCAAAAACAAATTCCCTGATTTTTTCTGGACTGGGAAAAAATAAAATAATTTTCCTTGCTATCCCTGATGGGCTGGGAACCCTGGATCATGTTCAACTCCCATATCCATGCTCGACAAAAGTTGAAGTTGAAACAAATTTGATGGATTTTCCAAAGTAAATATGTCCTCACCTTTTCAATAGCCGGTACAAACTGTTTAGGGATGTTGGTCCCGACAGTCTCATCAATGAACTCAAATTTGGTGTTCTGCTCAGGTGACAGGGGCTGTAATAGAAATAAAATCATAAAATCTCTATTACATTCAACAAGAAAATAATGAAATACAGCAAGCAGTGAAGAGAAAACATTGGAAATAACCTAAATATTTATCACATTCTTAACCAAATCTATCATTTGCATAACTCCTGACCAATCACACAACGGATCAGTGCCCACCTATTGTTCTCGCGCTTGTGCGTACGGTCTTGGAGATTAGTATAAATACAGTACGATATCGGACAATCCTTGTCACTTGATAAAGAGTTGCAGCGGCACTCGAAAGCTCGTGAACTTGTAAGCTAGTGAACACTTTTTGCGAGAGTGATCACGAATTTCCTAGAAAGCCAGTGAACACTTTTTGCGAGAGTGATCACGAATTTCCTTGTTGACCATAGTAGATTGCGAGACAAATGAATACCCTCTAGCGATTATTTCAATCCGCAATAATGAACCTATTTAGTATCAAATCTATCATATTCAGTGTAACTTTTTCAGTATCTGATTAAAAATCTACATTACAGACACATTTCTTTTTCCAGAATAACCAGGTGACTGCTTTATAAAGACTTATGATTATGGTATCAACCTACAATAGAAACCTTGAATTTGATTGGCTGCTGAGCCGTTACCATGGTAGAAACTATTCTGGAACAGTTACTACAATCATGTCTGTCATGAAACAGGGCGCAAAGAAAGGGGTGGTTTCATGAAACTTGTTATAAGAACAAATTTGCAATATCAGTTTATAGGCAATGAAATCACTTAGTTTGCATGACTGATAGTAAATTTGATAATAGAAATTGGTCGGTTGGTGTGATAATAAGCATCTATGTCAACAACATTTATCACAATAGGACCTTGCTTAAAGTGAGCATACATGTATCGGTAAATGTAAAATTTCTTGTTTGAATAGCGAACAGTATACAAATAGCGAATAGGCAAGAGTGCGATGGTGCAAGATTTCGCATGAGGTGAAAGAAAGCGTTTCTTTCTTTCACCGAATGCGAAATCTCGCACCATTGCACGAATAAGAATATTCGCTATTTGTGTTGTACAACGCCTCGGAATCTAGCGAAAATATGAAAAAAACAAGAGTTTTTCCCTGCAGTAATCTATGAAAAGGGAGCAAAAATATTGAAAGCGAAAAGCAAAATCCCACAAGCCGGGCCCACAAGCGCACATGATCTTGGACAGCATTTGCGCATTTAGCCAGCGGGCTGTACGCGCATTGTCACCTTATTCAATGAAATCGCATTGTGACGTCACCTCCTAAAGCCGTGCAATGGTACATTTTGGATGGTACGTCTTGTGTGCAACGGTACGAATGTGTGACATTGAGCCTCCCATTTGCTCGCGTACAACAAGCTAAGTAGGCGTTGTACAATAGCTTACATTCATGTTGACTTTTATATATTATAAATTTAACACAGAAAACATTAAATAAATGAACCACGATGATTGTTTTTTGCTTGTAACAAAATATTTACTACATCTGGATGAACTATGATATGACTTACTTCTATCGTTCCAATTACTTTCCCAAACTGGCCAGCTCCTCCAGACTGTTTCTTATGAAGATATTCAAAGCTGAAAATAGAATAAACGAAAACAACAGCTAACATTAATAATATTTCTAAGTGTCTTTTCTTGAAAAAATACAAAGTGTACATGTAATAACAATAATAATAGGGATTTATATAGCGCCATCTATCTAGAAATATTCTATTCCGAGGCACATTGTTATTATTATTACCCCGGCTTTAGCTTGAGCTGCCTCTCAGCGCTCATGCATTCAAGGAATTAATCCTGCTGGGTACCCATTCACCTCACCTGGGTCGAGTGCAGCACAGTGTGGATAAATTTCTTGCTGAAGGAAATTACGCCATGGCTGGGATTCGAACCCACGACCCTCTGTTTCAAAGTCAGAAGACTTATCCACTGGGCCACAACGCTCCACATGTATTACATAAAGAGGAAAAATTAGCTACAATGAAACAAAGCATAAACACTAACCATGTTCTTTATGAGTCTGGGAGATTGTTTTAAGTTCTTGGAGCAGTGGCTAAGAACGCTCACTTGCCAGCACTGGTCCGACATCTTGGGATATGAATTACTTTATTAACATTAGATCTAAGATTATTACTAGTCTGCTTTTCATGAATGAGATCACATAGGTATGAGGGTGATGAAAGACCATTAAAGGATTTAAAAAAACTGCAGTAGTCTTCAACATCTGAGAGTGGTTCTGACTCTCGCCTTTCAAACAGAGGGTCGGGGGTTCAAATCCTAGCCATGGCATCCACACTGTGCGGCACTTGACCCAGGTGAGGTGAATGGGTACCCGGCATAATTATTTCCTTCAAATGCACTGAGCGCCAGTGATGGTAGCTCGAGCTAAAACCGGGGTAATATTAGCAGCGCTTTGTATCCTAAGGCAAAAAGTGCTTTATAAATCTAGCTATTATTATCATTATTATTATCTGCAGTCTCACCTGCATTGCACAGTTCAATATAGCAGCAAAGCTTACTTTCATAACAACTTACAGATGAATATTTTTTGTGCACAAAAAAGGAAAGATAATGAATCTAAATATTACTGTAACTGTTACTTACTCGACCTCACCAGTGATGGTTTCTCTGAAGGCTACCTTAGGTTTACCAGTGATGACCGGACAATTATATTCATTCCTCATTCTCTGTGCATAGATCTCTAAATGAAGCTCACCCATTCCAGATACTATAGTCTACAAAGAAAGAAGATAGGACTTATTAATCCTAAATTACAATTCACAATAATTTCTAATAATTTTGTTTTTTGGGGGTGGTGGGGAGAGGTGGAATATACACCTGTAGCCTAATTAAATGGCTGAAATAAGTTTTAAGAATATAGTTTATTACTATCATTATCATCATTATTATTATTTCTTTGATGAAGCCTGTGTCTGAAAGGCAAAAATTGAACCAAATCACTGTGACCCAAAGGGTTTTTTTGACAAAAAAAGAGAGTATTTTTAAAAATTTGTCTCAACGTAACAATCGCCAGCCTGTTGTAGTGAGATCGGTGAAAAAACATGTGAAATGACTCTACTTGAAAACTTGATAATTCACCATTTCAAACATATGCTCGTAGGCAAGAATTTACTTGTTCTTTTCATGCAACATGTTACTGGCCCGACAGTGATTTTTACCAGTCTGGGACCGTCGGACTGGCACTAGGGTAGCGATGTGTCTAATACATACACCATAATCAGAAATTTAAAAAAAAAAGTAAAAAATAATACAAAAAAAAATTGGTGTGTTCAAAGCAAAAAAGAGGAACGAATACTCTAAAATGGGAACGGTTGGCATGTCTTTTTATCCGACAGGTCTTATTTAGCCAACAGTTGCCATAGGAACTGTGCTTCTCAGCCAATCAAAATCAAGGAAAGTTGTCAGATCCGAAAACTTGTCGGACAATACTGATGAAACGCTCCCCTGATAAAACATCCATGTTCCTTTGGAAGTACAAAGATGTTAAATGGTAAGTGATATGCACTATACAAGAACAAGAGTATTATCATGATTATCACTGGGGGAGTGCAGGTGGACTACTACACCAGGGTTCCCCTCCCCCTACTCTTTTACAAATAGTGCAGTGGATTTTTGATGTGTAAAGGTGATGATTTCCATTATAACAGCCTATCCAAGGGGCGGAGTTTCTTCCAACACAACATGCAACAGCACACGTCCATGAAACACGGCAGGGGCATGATAACACACAAAACAGGCTTCAGTCGTCCACCCAGGGTGGTATCAAACCCAAGATCTCAGGGTGGACAGGCAAATGCTTTACCGAACAAAGCCAACTCGCTCCAGCACCTCCTCAGGTTTAGCAATGGTATAAATCCCTACCTCCTCTAGAAGTGCTTGATAAAATCTGACAGACTGGTCACTCTCACTTTTTCCAAAGAATAGCATGCACTAACACAAGGCTACTGCTATAAACAGTACCCGATACAACACAGACTTAATTTAGACAATGAAAGTCATCTTAGTAGCTGATATCTGAATAAAAGATTTCTTGTCCACTACAGTGCATACAATTTTATATTAAAAATGCTATGCTTCATGTCTAAAACAGTGTTCTGCACAGTGAATCAGTCCACTAATATAAATGATATTCACCTCTTTGCTTTCATCATCAAAGTATACAGTGAAAGTAGGGTCTTCTCTTGTAAATCTGTTGATGGCTTTAGAGAAGTTATCCAGATCAGTCTGTACGCAAGATAGATAGAATGGCATATTAGGGGTTGAAGTAAAAACAAAGAGAATTTCAGGCAATATTAAGACACCTTATTTGCTCTCCTTCTATTTAATCATGAAACAAGACACACAAATTTGAGTACTGAGTCAGATTCACAAATGTAATTAATTGTTGCTTATAGTTATTTATTTGTATTACCAGAAGTAATTATTTCATACTTCTATAACTTAAAATATTTCTTTGTATTTCCAGTAGTAATTACATTGTACTTCTGTCATTTTTTTTTCTTTGTATTACTGGTAGTAATCACATGTATTTTGCACTTGTGCATCTTAGAGTATTTCTTTGTGTAAATGGTTGTGATCATTTGGCAATTGTGTACGTTTAAGTATTATCTCATCAACTTTCAATATGCATTGAAATAAAAATAAAAAAAGTTTTATTCAGCTTTTGGCTGCCACACATAAAAGCAACCTGCTGTTTTGTATTTCTCTTCCTTTTTGAAAACAGCGACAAAATTGAGTTTTGTCTAGTTTGCGCAGCCTTGCTCATAATGATAAATTTCTCTCAATAAACCATTAAAATCATTTAAATCGAGAAGGTTACCTTCTTTTCTGGCTTGATAGCAAGTGAGATGACTGGATCAGGGACATGCATGGGTTCCTGGAATAAATGAAATACAAACAAACATTTCAAGATCAAATAAAAAAACAAAACCATTTGGGCGATTGAAAAAAGTTAACCTTTAAGTAACTCCGACCCCCAATTTTTCAAAATTTTTACTTCATTTCATTATTGTCTTGAACATATTCATTTGAGGGTGTCACAACATTTGCTCCTGCGACAACTGGTCCAGGCTTGATTTCTTTCTAAGATTTAGGGTTACGATAAGAGTTGCAATAGGGTTTTAAGTTAGGTTTAGGGTAGGGTATAGTGTTAAACCCAGGGTTGATGTTGGCTATTCCATAAGTGTCTTGAATTCAGAGCGGAGCAAAATGCAACAGCACCACTACCCCTTGAAACAAGTATAAGCAACATTATAAAAGTAAACTGAATTGAATTTATTGAAACATCATTCGCATCTGCCAATATTCTTTTCAAAACAAAAATAAAATGCAATACAAAACATACAAAGCGTACATACAATTTGAGGAACATTTGAGGAAAAGCTAAATAAAGCAAGGTATAACAAATTATTGAATAAAATAAGAGTGACATATTTACTGTTATTATGTCTATTAAAAATCTCTTCAACTAACTCCAACTTGCAACTGTGATCCAACATAGAGGGGGCACTTCATGAAAATTTTGATCTGTGAAGGAGGTGCAGTGGCCTAGTGGTCTAAGGCGCCTGGCTATACGTGAAAAGTCTGGGTTCGATCCCCGTTCCACGGCACCTGTGCCCGTGAGCAAGGCATTTAATCTGCAATGCTATTTCATCATGCTTTCAAATAAATGGAAATGCTATATGCATTATTGGTAACTAGGTGTGCACTTGTTTTAAAAAAAAAAGTGAATTTCACTGAAAACTAAAAGGCTAGGAAAATCTTCAGTGGCTGTGCGCAACTTGGTAAAACTTTTCATGAAATGCTTCTCCAGTCTTGAGTGTGTTTTAAACTCACCATAGATATCTTTGTCTTAGGTTCGGTAGTGAAAGTGTCTCCGCTTGCACATTCGATACCAAATAAAGCGCAGATGTCTCCAGCATACACCTCGCTAACATCCTATAAAGAAGGTCAACATAAGGTCAATATAAAGTCAAATACATATCAAAGGTCAATAATAAGGATAAATGATTTTGCTTGAACACTCAATACCAAATAAAGCACAGATGTCTCCAGCATACACCTCGCTAACATCCTACAAGGAAGGTCAATATAAGGTCAATGGAAAGTCAAATACATATCAAATGTCAAAGGTCAATTATAAAGATAAATGATTTTGCTTGAACACTCAATACCAAATAAAGCACAGATGTCTCCAGCATACACCTTGCTAATGTCCTACAAGGAAGGTCAATGAAAAGTCAAATACATATCAAAGGTCAAAGGTCAGTACTAAAGATAAATGATTTTGCTAGAACACTCAATACCAAATAAGGCACAGATGTCTCTAGCATACACCTCGCTAACGTCCTACAATGAAGGTCAACATAAGGTCAATAAGGTCAAATACATACTTAAAGTCAACAATATACATATCAAAGGTCAAAGGTCAATAATAAAGATAAATGATTTTGCTAGAACACTCAATACCAAATAAGGCACAGATGTCTTTAGCATACACCTCGCTAACATCCTATAAAGAAGGTCAACATACATGTAAGGTTAATAAAGTCAAATACATACTAAAAGTCAACAATATACATATCAAAGGTCAAAGGTCAATAATAAAGATAAATGATTTTGCTAGAACACTCAATACCAAATAAGGCACAGATGTCTTTAGCATACACCTCGCTAACGTCCTACAATGAAGGTCAACATAAGGTCAATAAGGTCAAATACATACTTAAAGTCAACAATATACATATCAAAGGTCAAAGGTCAATAATAAAGATAAATGATTTTGCTAGAACACTAAATAGCAAATAAGGCACAGATGTCTTTAGCATACACCTCACTTAGGTCCTACATATAGATGAAATTTGTAAAAGAAATTAGGGCACAACTATCAAGATTGCAATATTATGTGTGTGATAGAAATGACATTAAATTGGTTTAGGGACCATAGGAATGCTTGACTAAAGGCGTATTGAAAGAAAATATTTGCAGTCAATTGCTGCAATTTTATAATTGATACATCAATTTTTGCTATAGCAAATCAATTTACAGATCAAATTAGCAATCAATTGCATATCTGCAAATAATTGCAAGACATATGATTGATATAGGGAACAAAAGTAGACTTGCAATTGATCATGAGTTTCATGCAACACCCCACTATGCAAAAATTTGACTAATGAAGATTTATTGCACATATTCAGGGCCCCGTCTTACAGGGAGTCGCGATTGATACGATCAATCGCAACTATGGAAAGCCAGCGAAGTCAATATATAAAAGGCATGTTTGTTCAAAAAGTTTTTAGATATGAATGTATATCCATAAATTCATTGATTCTTAAAACTTTGGTGTGTTCTTCTTTGTTTACAAAGGACATTTTGCAAATTTCCTGTAGAAAAAACTGTGGATGGATTTCCATAAGGTGGCGTTTGATTTGATCATTGTATCTCTTTGTAAGACAGGGTCCAGGTCTAAAATGATTATCAAATTAGGTGAAATTTGACTTATAAAAGGTGGACTGCCGCAGTGTATGCGACAACATACCTCCATTGTATCAGCATGCATCCGTACAAGACGAGAGACCTTCACTTTCTTAGTCGTCCTAGTGTTGTAGATATACTGTCCTTTCTGTAAACAACCTTGGTACACCCTCATGTAAGTCAACTGGCCAAATCTTCCTGCCTACAAGAACAACAAGATAAGTACGGAGTATAAGTATGTGTGGGGCGTTGTGGCCCAGTGGATTAGTCTCCGGACTTTGAAACAGAGGGTCGTGGGTTCGAATCCCAGCCATGGCGTAATTTCCTTTTGCAAGAAATTTATCCACATTGTGCTGCACTAGACCAAGGGGGCCGTTTCATAAAGCTGTTCATAATTCAAGAGCGACTGGTGAACCTTTCTTATGCGCTAAACCATCGCAAATAGTGTGTACCATTTACCAAAAGAAAGGATCACCAGTCGTTCATAAAGTCGCTCTTCTCTTACGAAGAGCTTTGTGAAACACCCACCAGGTGAGGTGAATGGGTACCCGGTAGGATTTATTCCTTGGAACGCTTTAGCGCCTATTAATATGGTGGCTTAGCTACAGCCGGGGTAATAATATGATACCAAGTATCAAAGCACAGTTGAGTATATGCACTTAGTAACTTCGCTATATAAATAGATATATCATTATTGTCATTAATTATTATTATTATTATTATAAGTATGATACTATATGATATTTAATGCAACATATTCACTATGTAGAGTGCTCAAGGCGCAATGAGAAAAAGAAGTGCATATCTGTTTAGAGCCATTAATAAAGACAAGTCTCTAGGCTCATGAAAATCATTGAGAATAGGAAGCATTAAATGGAAGGGTCTTCATGCCCTCTGTGATGGGCAATATTTTTGTTATATACTCACCTCTAGTTTGAAAGCCAAGGAAACAAACTTATCAGAGTTATCTCTGATTGGACTCATCTTTACTTTCTCATCTTGGCTGAAAGTTGGAGAGAAAAGAAATCATTAGAATAACAATCATGCTATAAATGTGTTTTGCTCAATTAGAGTACTAAAAACTTGCAACATGCAATATCAAATGCAATATTCATACACAGACAAACAATGCAATATTGCATTATAAGGCATACAGGGCTGTGCCGCTGGAATGGGTCACTTTTTTGGAAGATATCCCTAAACATGGGGTATGGTTTTTGCTGGAAATCCCTAAAAATGGCCCCAATGTTTAGATACTGGCCTTTAAACATGGGTCCATATTCTCCTCCAATGTCTTAGGTGCAAAAAAAATGACCTCACATTTTCGGTGATATTTTTTCTTCTTTTGCTTGTCGAATTGTCCAAACCAAATTTAAGTACCCCCCCTCCGGCACATATAGCGCTGCTATTGGCTTTAAGACTAGGTAAATATGAAACTTACTCATTGAAAGCATAGTTGTTTACTTCCGTTGGATTAGGTAGGTAGTCTATGATCGCATCCAGAAGAGGTTGTACACCTTTGTTCTTGAGCGCAGTTCCCATCATGACCGGAGTGAACGTCCTCTTCAGCACGCACCTCCTTACAGCATCCTGAATCAATTGTTTGTTTTTATTTCCATTATTAAAAAATACATAATATATACATGTAAAGAGACACAAAGGCACAAATTCAGAAAGGTGGTTTCGAAAACCTATGGTTGAGTCCATGATTTATGCAGATTTCCTGTATAAATACGCTTATTTTACCGCGTATATTAAAAAATTCCACTGTTGATGCACGCTTTTGTCACAGTGCGCCAAATTGGCGCCTGTTGCCATGGTTATCCACGCTATTTTATTCATAAGTCCACTGTTTTGAATTAATGAGTCCACTCTTCAAACAGTGGTCTCATGAATAAAATAGCCTATTTTACCATGGAAACAGGCGTCAATTTGGCGCAATGTGACAAAATCGTGCATCAGCATTGGACGTTTCTTACAAACGTGCCCGATACGCGATAAATTAAGCGTAATTTATACAGGAAATCTGCATAAACCATGGATTCAACCGTGGGTTTTCAAAACCACCTTTGTGAATTCAGGCCAAAGAGTAACATATACATACATAATGAAATAAATTCTAAACATTGATTTAAAAAATAAAGAAAAAAAATAATGCTTTAAAGATGCTAAGGAAGTTAAGATAAAAGACCAAAAGACGGTTGGATAACCCATATTCAGCTGCACCAATTATATGTGCAGTTGGTCTTCCATGGGGTTCAAATAAAAAAGAGAGAGTGAAAGTCATAGGGAGAGGCACATGAAAACAGAAAAGAAAAGAAAATAAGGAGAGGAAGAAAGAAAGAAAGTAAAAAGCAGAAAAGAAAGAAAGAAAGGAAGAAAGAAAGAACAAACACATAAAAAAACACTATCAGTGTTATTATTAACATTTTCATCAGCTTAAAGGTCAAGTCCACCTCAGAAAAATGTTGATTTGAATCAATAGAGAAAAATCAGACAAGCACAATGCTGAAAATTTCATCAAAATCGGATGTAAAATAAGAAAGTTATGACATTTCAAAGTTTCGCATATTTTCAACAAAATAGTTATATGAACGAGCCAGTTACATCCAAATGAGAGAGTCGATGACGTCACTCACTCACTATTTCTTTTGTTTTTTATTGTTTGAATTATACAATATTTCAATTTTTATGAATTTGACAATTAGGACCTCCTTGTCTGAAGCACAAAATGTTAAAATAATGGAATTCCACGTGTTTAGGGAGGAATGAAACTTCATTTACATGACAATGATGAGAAAATCAAAATATTTCATATTTCATATAATAAAATACAAAAGAAATAGTGAGTGAGTGATGTCATCAACTCTCTCATTTGGATGTAACTGGCTCGTTCATATAACTATTTTGTTGAAAATAAGCGAAACTTTAAAATGCCATAACTTTCTTATTTTACATCTGATTTTGATGAAATTTTCAGTGTTGTGCTTGTTGAATTTTTCTCTTTTTATTCAAATCAAGTTCTTGTTGGGGTGGACTTGTCCTTTAAGATTCCACATTTTTCCAGTAATACAAGAAAACTGAAAAATTTCACAGAATTCCGGATGGAAGAATTTCAAGGGCACTGACATTAGACAAATATGTCAGTATCAAATTCCTTTGAGGGGGACTGTAAAAAATACTCATCAAAAAATAGGTTATAATCCCAATTTGGGGGGGGGATTGTGTAAACAAAAATATTTTTAGAATATGACCCTGTTCATTTCAAAAAGTTATCAGGTCAACATCCTATTACCTTGATAAGAATAGACCTGATAATTTACAAAATTTTAAGCATTGAACATTTTTCACATAATTCAACACAAGCAGGAGAATTCATTTCACAAGTTGGAAAAGTAAAGAATGAAATTTCAGTTATGAAATTTAATAAAATTCTTATGTGACATACATAAGACATTGAAAGATTGAATTGCAAGTCTATTTTTCGGTCCCTAGATCACTTATAAATTCTAAAATTGATGGTGAATTTGTGATTGATTGCTTATCTACTTCTGTAAACAAGGAAAGTAATCTGATGTGCTACAGTTAAAATTGATCTATAAATTGTGAAATTGGAACAGAAAATTGATTGCAAATATTTTCTTGCTCCCGAAATTTGACAGAAAATTGGGTCAATACCTTGATTTCCTGTTCACTAGGTTCCTTCTCTTCAAGAAACATCTCTCCAAGCTCATCATCTACGTTTGACAGTGATTCTATGAAGCACAAAAGAGATCAATAATAATAGAAATAAATCATTATAGTACAGTTCTTAATAGCCGCATAACACCAACAGGTCTCTATGCATGAGGAAAGTAGGAAATATGGAGAAAATTGTAGTTATAAAATCAAACATCAAATATCAAAGAATATAAAAACACAATTGTACTTTGAATTGCTCAAGCTGGGTAATAAAAGTATTGCCTCGACTATCTGTCTTGAACTAGGATTGCACCATATGGGACGAGACCAACGAATGGCCACAGCTTGAGTCTTTACTCAAAATGCAGAAGTTTGATCACATGATGACCAGGGGGCCATTTCATAAAGCTGTTCGTAAGTCAAGAGTGACTTTAAGAACGACTGGTGATCCTAATTCTTCCACGCTAAACCATCGCCAATGAATCTACCATTCACCACAAGAAATGATTACCAGTCGTTCTTGAAGTCGCTCTTAATTTATAAACAGCTTTATGAAACACCTACCAGGGGGCCATTTCATACAAAGTTAAAACTATTGTAACTTCGCCATTATGGCAACTACCATGGCAACCTTGATTTTGATTGGCTGCTGATTGCTGTTGCCATTGTAGTTGCCATTATGACAAAGTTACAACAGTTGTAAACATTGGCGGCGGAAGCCAAAAATTTTAGGAGGGGACAACCCAAGAAAAAAATTTTACAACCAAAAAAAAAAAAAAAGGTTCTCAACCTAAAAATGTTAGGGGGGACGCGTAGGAAAATAAATTGACAAGCAAAAAAAAAAAAAAAAAAGGTCATCAACTACAAATTTAGGGGGGGGGGACCCCCTCCTCAAAGTTAGGGGGGGACACGTCCCCCCCGCCTCCGCCGCCTATGGTTGTAAATCATTATGAAACGGGCCCTAAAACTACACACAATTTTGCCCATTGTCTTCACTGCAACACTAACACAAATGCATGGATGTTTACATAAAAACTGTACTTTCGTCCAAAAAAAACAAAACTTTTTCCATTTTCTGAAGCCTATGGCCCATATTCTGAAGTCAGGTTTACCTTAGGCCATGGTCTAACTCTGTGCTAAAATTATGGGAAGCCAAATGTGACAAATGATTTGAGAGCCAACTGAGGTGAAATATTATATCTCTACTGTTAGTGATTTATGAAACAATTGATTATCAACACTTAAACCACAACTTTAAAACCTGATTTTCAGAACACGGGCCTTTGATTCCATAGAAAAACCCACCAATTAATTTTTGTCTGTATTCTTCAACATCTGCCATCATATCCTCCGGCACTTCAGCTTCTCGGATTTCTTCTCTGAAATACAATAGTAATAATGAAGTATATTTTCATTCAATGTTAACTTTCAAAACCCAACTTCAGACATATCTAATCAATGAAGCTTTTGATTAAATCATTTCTTGTAGAACAATCATAAATGATTAATATTTGTAAGTGTAAAATGAAGATAACTAAACTGTTCAAATTCATTATGTATAATGCCATATTTGTGAATTTTCTGACTGTAAAGCCCACTGAGAGTCCTTAAAAAGTCTGAAATCTGCTATATATGAATTTCGTTAATAATATTATTATTATCAACCCTAAAATGACATCTTTATAAGAATTTCATAATTTATTATTTATCATTATTTCATTATTTATCATTCATTCATTATTTATCACTTATTCATTATTTATCATTTATTCATTATTTCATTATTTTTCATTATCAACTCCAAAATGAAAGCTATTTTCATCATTATTATTATCATCATAAACTCCCAAATTGATTGAAAAGTAAGTCCAATTTTCAAGACATATTTATACTTCATAAGTGGACTATACCGAAATTCAATATGTTATGATCACAAAAATCAATTCAATTCAGGAGAATTTGATGAAAATAACAAGTTTTACATACTCTGTGGGTGTTACACAGAGTTGTTTCATATTTGAATGCTGGCATGCACAATATTGAATGCAAAATCTCTTTAATATGGGATAGTCAGTATCTACTGAGAACCTTTTGACCGAATACAATAATGCACCTTATACAGCATGCAACAGGAAATTAAAAGTAATTTTTAGTCATAATGAAATCTATGTCAAACACCCAACTTGGGTTGTTAAGTTGGTAAAAATTGCTTAGAGTAACAGAAGGCTTACTTATACAGGCTACAGTAAATATCATATTTTATATTTTTACTTTTGTATATTCCTTTTTTCTAAAAAAAATGTTTCCTAAGTGATTCCTTTATTTACATTATAAACAAAATAAAGTGTATCCTAAAAGGAATGATTTATGAAGAAAATTGTAATTTTATGAATTTTGTGTCAAGTTGGTGATGTACTATGTCTTTCGGTGAAATTGTTCAGCATGGACCTGGCAAGACAGATGTCGTGTTTGTATCTTACCCAGCATTCCCTTCATTGTACAGCGCCCTCCTGTGAATGAGATCGACCACACCCTTGGTGTCTGATTCTAAACCGATCGGAAGTTGGAGGAATGCTGCATTGTGGTTCATCTTGGACTGGAGCTGGCTCAGAACTTTGTGTGGATTAGCCTTCGTTCTAGAAAAAAGACAGGGATTATAAATACTGAGAGAGTCAGAAAAACTTTACACTTAAAATTTGTAAACTGTATTTTGAAGACACTTCATTTGAGGATAGGTCAAGGATGACTTAAAATTTTAATGAAGATGCATTTAATAATAACACAGTTCTTGTATAGCGCATATCACATTATGTCATAACGTCCCTATGCGGCTCCAAAGGACTTGGATATTATTACCCTGGCTTAAGCCCTGCAGCCTTTTACAGTGCAGTGGCATTTCAAGGAATCAATTCCTGCCAGGTACCTATTCACCTCACCTCGGTTGAGTGCAGCACAATGTGGATGAATTTCTTGCTGAAGGAAATAACGCCATGGCTGGGATTCGAACCCACGACCCTCTGTTTCAAAGTCAGAGGACCAATCCACTGGGCTACAACGCTCCACACATGTATGACATAAATGTAGGTATCAAGCTATCTGCATCGCACTGGATGCACTCACTCAACTGAAAAGGAAATATAATTCGCACTTACTTCTGCCTAGACTTGTGAAACAGTACCTAAATTTTTGTAGCCTGAATCAATTTCTTCCATAATTCAGTCATATGACCAGAACTGGGGAGCATTTCATGAGAGAAATTGTAAGTGATTTTCACAGAGAACTGTTATAAGCTACTGAAATCCTCGCATCTTATTGGCTCAGAGCGAAACTGTCATTGAAAATCCCACACAAGATGCTTCATTTAAACCTTCCCAGTAGTTTATCTTTACACAACCCATGGTTTAACCCCTGATTTTCATCATGGTTTAGATTAAATTCACCTCAGAATAAAATAAATGTATGATCATGATAAAATATTGACTAGATTTGAGGGAGATCCCAAATATATGTTTGCTGTGACGTAAATTGTTGCCGTGCAGGCATGCACCATGCATAGCCCACATTATAAAGCAGTGTCATTTTGCCAAGAGTCTTGATGATAGCAACATGGGTCTAGTGATATGACTGAGGGAAAATATATGTATGGTATCTCCTAGATATTACAATCAGTCAACATTATTTTCATAATTATTAATATTATTATTAGCACTTGTGTAATATGTAATTCAAACAATTATTTGTAACAAGTCAGTCAGTATATTTGAATTATGATTATTCATGTATTTCATGATGCAACGTAGGTTACATAATTGTAGCCGTTCAGGCACACACCATGCAAGGCCCACATTATATACACTGCGTTGCTTCACAAAAAACTGGTTCTAACTGGATTTCGAAAAATACTGCCTACTGCATAGTTTACACACAAAGTCGGTTGGAGAAACCTGACAGAGATAAAATATGGTATGAAATCGACCGCTATGATATCAGAGAATGCAAAATATGTAACATGATTGGCATAGAAATATACCCCATATAGGCAATAATTTGACTTCTTCCGATTACCTGTCTAGTTTGTTGATAAATGCTATGCAGGGAACGGAGTATCTCTTCATCTGTCTGTTGACCGTTAGCGTCTGACTCTGGACCCCGCCCACGCTGCACAGGACCAGGACCGCCCCATCCAGCACCCTCAGGGCTCTCTCAACTTCCACCGTGAAGTCCACATGGCCTTGAAATAAAAGAATGACAACATTAGCATAAAAAAATCTACAAGACCTCTTCGTGCCTTATACAGTGTGTCCAAAAATAGCTACATGTATACTTTTGAAATGGCTGCCAAATGCAAAATATATCATTTTGGGGGTAATGACTTATATATATGGAAAGCCAATGAAGTCAACTTTCAAACTTTTTGGTGTCATTTGAA
Source organism: Lytechinus variegatus (assembly GCF_018143015.1). Taxonomy (NCBI): domain Eukaryota; kingdom Metazoa; phylum Echinodermata; class Echinoidea; order Temnopleuroida; family Toxopneustidae; genus Lytechinus; species Lytechinus variegatus. The sequence goes on along the minus strand of NC_054755.1, from coordinate 18,791,782 downwards.
AGTTGACTTTATTGGCTTTCATATATGTCAGTGTTTTTCCCCAAAGTGATACATTTTTTTAATTGGCAGCCATTTCAAAAGTGCATAGTTTCTTGGGGACGCACTGTAGTTTAGGCTTCTGAAGTGATCAAGTCTTTCTATGCATTTTAGCATTTTTCTATCACGTCCCGGATGGGCATGATGACACACATCCGCAACGGGAAGGTGGTGGGAAGTGGTCCATGGGGGCCCGAGAAATGAGCTCCTGAATACATAATCAGCCCCATCGCTAGAGTACTCAAACGATCAATTCTTTTTTAAGCATTGCAGCATTTTTTGTACCATGTCTCGGAGGAGCATGCTTAAACACATCCGCAACCGGAAGGTGGTGAAAAGTGGTCCATGGAGACCCTGAGAAATGAGCTCTTGAATACATGCAGGTGTAATCAGAGCAATTGGAGTCAATAAATTATTGGTATGGTTCATAACATTTTGAACCAGGCCAATAAGACATTCTCCTGAAGACGGACAGTCAACCTGTCCGTAACGTCGAGTCTCTCTACTACTCATCGTCTCTACTCGCCGACGCAAGCCAGCATCTCCTCATCAGCTCTACTACTCAAGCTGTTCTCACTCAACATTCCTTCTGGTTTACAGTCCTTTTCAGGACTATTATCAAGAAAGAATACTCTATTCTCAAATCTCCACTTTCTCGCCTATCCACTTCCTTCTCTTCTTCTATCCACTGCTTCTATAACACTCCACATGGTGTACCGTAAACCACATCAGCAATTGTACATGCCACCATGCAAACCTTCAAACAACATCCGAATAAGACATCAATTTCAATGGGGCTTATCATGCATTCATGAGGTCTTATCTTGGGAACCCTAATGGAGCGATTCATACCAAATTTGGGCAGTCAAGCATCATGCTCTACCAAGATATATGAAAAAACTGAAATGCCCCCCCCAAAAAAAAAAATCAATGTCATACTTTCGTACGCTATGCACCTCATAGCCTCAGATCATCACACCAGTCTTAAATTTTGATTTATTTATGGCCAGCCTATTTTCTACACCCCACATTACTTGTTACTGCACAAATTGGAAATATGAAGAAAGGTACAACAAATCACTAAAATAAATGCAAGGGGTGTCAATGCCAGTTAACAATGCATCCAAGGTTATGGCTAGTCTGCTTGCACAGACCCTGATTGAAACTTTTCTCCACAAGTGGGTCTCCATGCAAAGACTAGCTCATACAAATCTTGCTGTGGGCAAGAGGGTCTTCAGTACACAAGGCATTATAGGCTGCACATTTAGACTCTTTACTCGAGTGAAGAGCTTGCACAGCAGACTAGGCTATGACCTTCAAAGGCTTTGGATTGATTTAACCATGTGGTCACAGTAAAGGATCATGTGGAACCTAAACTGAGCACACAAGTTGCGACCCTGTCTAAAGCAGATCGTGCAATATGGCAAATATTCCATGACCAGAAAAACAAAATTTACAAAATACATATTGCCTTATTCATAGGGGAAAAAAGGGAATATACATGTATGCAGAGATAAAAAGGAACAAAGTATTTATTACATAAATGATTTAATGTTGTTGATTCGTTTTTAATGCCACTCTCATAAAAAAAAAAATATTTGCACCAATCAAAATTATCTTATCATATAAAAATAATGTTGTTTTTATTTTCAGTAGATTATGCTTTATATTGAACAAATATACCAAAAAGAGTACCGCTAAGGCGAGCACATAATATGCCCGCCTGTAACGCAGAAAATGCAGTTATTGGTCAAGCAAGAAAAGTGTCAACTTCACCTTTGACTCTCTGACCTCAAAACCTACAGAGTTCCTGGGATCTATGCTAGTATCATACACACCAAATCATATGAGCCTATAGATTAAGTTTAACTGCAGTTAACATGTTAACAAGGACTTCAGAAGGGTAAGATGAAGACATGTCACTGTGATCTTGACATTTGACCTTTTGACCTCAAAATCAAAAGGCTTCCTGGGATCCATGCTAGTATCATATACACCAAATTATATGAGCTTCGCTGAAGTTAAACTGAAGTTATCGCATTTACCAAGAAAAGTTAACGGACAGACGGACAACAAGCGTGATACCATAATACGTCCTGTCTAGACGGGCGTATAAAAAAGAACGGCTGGCATAATCACCTACCTGGCGTATCAATGATGTTAATATTGTTGTCCTTCCATGAGATATAGGTGGCAGCAGACTGGATAGTGATCCCTCGTTGACGCTCTAACTCCATGGAATCCATGGTAGCACCAACATTGTCCTTACCTTTCACCTGAGATAAAAATACATACGCTGGTTAACTAGCAAGTAATTTATCAAATTTTGAGCTGTGGGACATGTTAAAATGGGAGATAAATCACTCCCAATAGCTTTACTTCCTCTGCTTTTTTGAGGCATGTTACAGCTGGGGCCTGTTGCAGCGAGAGTTGCAATCAATCGCAACTCTAAATATCATGCGCAACTTGAATTTCAACCAATCAACAGTGCACATTTGGAACTTGTGATTGATTTTTTGGCTTGCGTTTAAATGCAACTCTTTCTGCAACGGGCCCCTGAACAGGCAAGCAGATGATATAGAGAAAATCATTAAGTACACTGCAAAAACTCCGGTGTTGATTTAACACCAGCCTGGAATCTATAAATGTCCACACCAGAGAAGTATTGAAACAACACCAGTTAGGAATCAAACCGATGCTGTTTTGATACCAATTGGTGTTGAATAAACACCTATCTGGTGTTGGACTAATACCAAACCCGGTGTTGTTCAACACTCCTCTGGTGTGGTCATATAGATTCTGGGCTAGTGTTAAATCAACACCGGAGTTGTTGAAGTGTAATGACAGCTTTAATTTTATTCCAAGAACTTACTAATAACACAGACAAATGTTGATTTATTCATTGTCTTCATAAAATGTTATTCCGTCTACCTTCATGAAATCCCCTGAACAGGCAAGCAGATGATAGTACGAATTAGAGAAAATCATTAAGTACACTGCAAAAACTCCAGTGTTGATTTAACACCAGCCTGGAATCTATAAATGTCCACACCAGAGAAGTATTGAAACAACACCAGTTAGGAATCAAACCGATGCTGTTTTGATACCAATTGGTGTTGAATAAACACCTATCTGGTGTTGGACTAATACCAAACCCGGTGTTGTTCAACACTCCTCTGGTGTGGTCATATAGATTCTGGGCTGGTGTTAAATCAACACCGGAGTGTTTGCAGTGTAATGACAGCTTCAATTTTATTCCAAGAGCTTACTAATAAAGCAGACAAATGTTGATTCATTCATTGTCTTCATAAAATGTTATTCCGTCTACCTTCATGAAATCCATAAATAGTGTTCAAGATTAAAATGAACTAGAATTTAATTCGTCATGCGGTGGTCTGTCTTTATACTCGCAATCATGATCACTATTACCATGTTCATGCATGTCAATATGATCTTCATGATGACAACGGAATGCTCATTATGGATGGAATACTTGTGAAAGACGGGAGATGATAAAGCACTGTGAAAAGGGTCTCTTTGATGTATGACAGTGCATGTTATATGAAAAAAACAATTATAATCTGTTTTATCTTGCTAAATTTAAACTTTTATGCCTTTTAATTATCATAAAGGATCATGTAAGAGGTGGCAAAAAGAAAAAAAAATTGAAAAAAAAAATCATCTTGTTCACCCCAGGACTCGAACCTCCGCCCTCGAGAAAGCAAGTCAAATGCGTTATCCATTGAGCTACGATATTCCCCATAGAGATTACACGTAAGCAATTCTGAGAATTACAATACCAATTTTGCAAGTGAAAAACGGGCATGATCCCGGCATCTGATCAAAAAATGGAGGGCACACTTCCGAAAGCGTAGGATCTCAGCTACTACATAGTAAAAGCTCAGGGAAAACCGACAAGAAAAAATGGAGATATGGCTCACGAAATAGAGGAATGTCGAATCTAGTTTTGAGAAAAAGTCATGTCCCATAGAGATTACACGCAAAATGAGGAAAAATGACATGCCTCTTTTCATCGCTGTTTTACGCAATGATGCGTTTCTCAAAACGAAAATTCATGTTAACTGACGAGAAAGAGTACCTTCTAAACTACAATATATCAAAATCTGGGTGAAAAACGATCTATATTCAAGAAGTTACAACCAAATTTGCATAAACTTGATGACGTCATTTAAAAAAAAATAAAATTTTTAGTTTAGGCTCCATTTTGATGACGTCACGATATAATTGAGGGACATTGGTGACATGAAATCAAATCTACAACTCATACTCTATCGATATATGAAAAAAAATTTGGCGTCAACGGACTATTTAAAGAGCTACAGTGAATTTTCAAAAGGCATGTTTTTGCCCATATATGGCCTATAGTGAGAGCTCGCACGCACACGTGCTGCAAACTTCAACGGGTGTTAATTTCGTTATTAATGGTTGTAGAAGGTTGATCAAGGTATCAAATTGTTCAAAATTTTATTATCAATGCAATGATGTAAAAAAAAACGGTGTTTGTGTGTTGCGTTCAGGCGTTACGCGCGGAAACGCGCGCGCGTACGTGCGCGTGCGCAAATTTTTGAAATGCTTAAAATGACCTGAAACGTACCCAAAAATTTTTATAGGCCATTTGGAGAATTTTTTTACCTTTGACGCACGCGTACGCGCGCGTCATGACCTCTACATGACCTTTGATGACATTGACAGTTGACCCTTGACATGAAGTTAATGTCATGTAAATATTGTTAATTTTTGATAATTGATAATGAAGATATGATCAAATGAAGAATTTTACAAAATGGCGCGTAGATGACGTCATCATGACCATATGACCTTGAAAAGCTTAGTATGCCGTCTCTATGATGGATTCTATATATGACGAAAAAATCAGCAAAATTGATTCAGCCAATTCCGAGAAAAGTTGGCGACAAACATAGGTGCTAAGAATAAATAAATAATAAAGAAAGAAAATTCTGACGAAATCAATAGGTGATCTGTCATAGACAGACCACCTAAATATTACTATTGATTATTTACTGTTCTAATATCCCAATTAAATCTACACAAATTTATCTCAGGCTAAAGGCTTGGTCCCACTGCACTTACGAATGCAGGGAGGATGTAAAACAGAAATGAATATTGCAATCGGTTGGAAAACATTACGTATCTGTTGTTTACTCTTTGCATACGTGTTTCATACGCTCTACAGTGCCTATGAAAAAAAGTTTACACTTTGAAAAAGACATGGGAATTGAAAAATATACAATATGTGGGTAAATTTTTCACATATATTCTTGGGTCTGGGTCTCATAGATCCAATGAAGGTAAAGGTTTTGACAGAATATTACACTTGAGTGAGCATTGTCCATTTTTGTAAAGCTCGCAGAAATCTGTTCGCGCAGAAATGCTCGTTTTCACACTGTGTCAAGAGGAAAGGGCAAAATCAAACTTACCCTGCGTAACATTTCGCATACATTTCCCTTGCCCTTTTAGTCAATCGAAATAAAACGAATGGGCCTACTTTCACGCATTTTATAACAATTTTGCCACCCAAGCTGAAATTTCAACACTTAGTAAGCACAACCTCTACCCTTTTTGTGCCAGCTGGTTCTGAGGACATAACTGAATCTAAAGAAAAGTATTTTTTTACTAAGTTCTTATCATATAAAGTGGGTTTACATTTCATTTTGCATTTAATACTTGTTTCTCTTCACTTTTCCCAAGCTTGACAATGATTAACAAAATGAAAATCAAGCCTAAGCTACTTCATGTAAATCACCGCTCAGTGTAAAGCAAATTTCACCAGGATGGCCTCGGTGTGTGGGGGAGCGGGGTGGGGCGTAATGCACTCTTTGAAGTGTTTTGAGCAAGGAAACAAATTAAAAAGGTAAAAGATATCTTCAAATCAATTTTACTAGCTAAATTCCATGTGTTCTTCATGATTAAGATCAACTTTATCCGCATAACTATTTCAAAGTTCTGCGCAAATCATTTTTCACTAACTTTTTTAAAGAGTGGCTCACTCAAGCGGAAATATTTTTCAAGTTATATCGTCATTTGCTTTTAAAAAAATGAATCTCTACCAATGTTAAAATGTGGAAAAATGAACAGGATATTACCAATGTATGATTTTACAGGATTTTTCTAAGCGTAAACTTTTTTTTGGTACGCACTGTATCCATCGAAAATCAGTCCACTGTGATTTCATTTTTCGCCCATTTTGTACATTGTATGGACGGATGAAAATGGATAGAGCCACCTCAAAATTTTGCTTGTCCACTGTATCCATCATGAGTAAGTACGTTTTGTGTCTGTCAGCCAGTGCGCCCAGGCCTTTAGGATTCTACTACATCTTTTCTTTAATGAATTCATGGCACTTATAATGTTGAACAATTATGTTCCTAAAATTATGGAAAACCGATCATCGCTCACCTCATGCATTTCTTTAATTCTTCCTGTATAGAAGAGTAATCGCTCTGTGAGAGTTGTTTTGCCCGAGTCAATGTGGGCTGAGATACCAATGTTCCTGATCTTCCGTACATCCTAAAAAAATTGGAGATGAGTTATTAATTTTGTCAAATTCATCCTTTCCTTTAGAAGCAACAGACTAACATTTTAAAACATTTTTAGTTCTTCAACATGGTTTCACAATATTTTCCTTCAGTCAACCTTTTTCTTACTGTATTTCTGACTTTCTTTTTTATTCTTTCTTCCTTCCTTTCTTCTTTCCTCTTTCTTTCTTTCTTTCCTTCCTTCCCTCTCTCTCCTTCCTTCCTTCCTCTTTCCTCCTTCAATCACTTTTCTTCTTCTCACATCTTGTTCCTTGTTTCTTCTCCTTTTTACTTTCTTCATTTCCTTCTCTTCAAAGTTTATTATGGTTTATTATAGGGCCAAACAACCCAAATAATATAAAACTAGTTGGCAAGACTAAAATGTAAATTGAACGTATAACATCATGGTAACATAAATTATGTTTTTGCCAGGTTAATTTTGAAATCATGAATACTGACACAGACTTACATCTTTAGATACCAGCGATGCCGTTGAATATCTTGCACTCCGTGAACAGATCTGTAGATAAAGATGTGTTTTACGAACAGATGAGTACAATGAAACCAGCAGGGCATTTCATGAAATACTTGAATGCTGGATGTATTATCAAATGATTTGATTTTTTACCTGCAAGTATGCATGAAAGTTAGTAATGAAGAAATGTCTGGAAATGATTATATTTCATCCCATCTTCAGCAAGAGTTCCATATGCACCCCCCCACTAAAATTAAAAATAAAAACATGGAGAAGGTTCAAAATAATATATCCAGCCCTAATATAAAAATTATATGAGGGAGTGAAAATACATACCAAAATATGGCTTTATTCCATCAATTTTGAGCAGGATCTAGTGCATGTAATTGTCCATAGATATCGGTTTATTTAGTCAGTAAAAGGTCTGCGAGTCTAGACTAGTCAAACTATCGGCTGTTAATCGCTAAAAAGACCCCTTCCAGTATCAGCGCTTCTCGCAAGCATAGTTGGAAGAGGTCTTGACTGTCGATACAACGAGGTGAGTTCGAGTCCCAAACTCCCAACTAAGGGAAGCAACACTAAACAAAATGATAGAAAAATCTGAAGTGAATGAACCAGAAGTCTCAACAATCTCTTGTTATTTTTGGTGGGGGTGCACATATGGAACTCTTCATGGAATCAAATCAACTACAGTTAATTGCAAACTAAACTAAGGTATAGTGATTGTATTACCGAATGCGCGCATCATACGCATCAGAAAATAATTTCATACACTCAAAACTTTGCAGTGCTCATCTTTACAAAGGGCTAGGGAACTTAAATAGAATGATGAGGAAAGGTGGTCAAAAATAAAAACACACTTTCAAAGTCTTAATATTCTCAAGTAATAAAATTTGGTCAAAACAGCTCATCAGTGAATTTGTTGTTTTCTCAACTTTTCCAACAGAAAACACAAGTTTGGTAATACCTTTTTCAAATGACCAAAATATTTCACATGCAAAGAGGGGTCCGAATGGAAACTGATATTGTAAAGAAAAACAATTTCTTCAAAGTTAATGTATTATATTTTGTAGGTATTTGTGTATTAATGGTACATGTAGAGGTTTGGTGAATTTTATGAGAACAATGTGTTTGAAACGATTGAAATGACAAGTGTCTTTGTTTGGTAATAGTCTACTACCATGACTACCATACCATTTTGCTTCAAATTAAGGGTAGGGTTTCACACACCATTACTTAAAGGACAAGTCCACCCCAACAAAAGCTAATTTGAATAGAAAGAGAAAATTCAAACAAGCATAACACTGAAAATTTCATCAAATTCGGATGTAAAATGATAAAGTTATAACATTTGAAAGTTTCGCTTAATTTCACAAAACAGTTATGCACATCCTGTTCGGTGTGCAAATGAGGGTACCGATAACATCATCCACTCACATTTCTTTTTATTTTATTAATTGAAATATGAAATATTTTGATTTTCTCGTCATTGTCATGTGAAACAAAGTTTCATTCCTCCCTGACTCCTGTACATGTGGAATTCCATTTTTTAAACATTTTGTGGTTCAAGCAAGGAGATTCTAATTCATGTCAAAATTGCAAAATTGAAATATTGTATAATTCAAACAATAAAAAACAAAAGAAATAGTGAGTGAGTGACATCATCGACTCTCTCATTTGCATTTCACTGAGTTGAGCATAGAACTGTTTTGTGAAAATAAGCGAAACTTGAAAATGTCATAACTTTCTTTAAAAATCCGATTTTTTATAAAGTTTTCAGAATTATTCATGTTTTATTCGTCTCTATTAAATAAACTTTTTTCTGGGGTGGACTTGACCTTCAAGGGTGCATTTTCAGATCACTGCAAATACTTGAAGTTGTTTAGGGCACTTAAGGGTTCATTTCTTACTATTCTGTCAGTGGGGAATCTACAGGTAGGACTAACAGTATGGTATACCAATGCAGTACACAGCACACCCTTTACAACATCATTAAAATATCATTTTTGTGACCAAAAATACTAGTTTCCATACAGTTGCAATTTATTTTTAATCGGTAACTTGGGAGTAATTTTTGTATTCACCAGAGTGCTCTAAAACTTGAATTTTGGGCATATTTTAGTGTACGTCCTCTATTGGTGGAAAATAATATGGTAATTGTAGTTTTCAATCTTGATTTTTAATTTAAAAAAAAATAATCTTAAGAATCAAATTTACTTAAGAGCCAAGTTGTATGATAAATACCTGTAATGGAACCTGACAGTGTCAAAAAATCAAGCATTTGTCCCAGAGAAAAAGAGAAAATAAGCTCAACATTGCCTAGACCAAAAGCTTCAGTCTCTGTATTTTGGTTGTTCCGCTGAACTACGTTGGCTCCACTCACCATACATAGACTGAAGAGCTTAGGGGCCCGTGGCTACAGACAACGTATAGTGAACTAGCGTTTTATAGATCGCGATTTAAAACTGTTTTTTTGAGCGAAATTTACAGTTTCATGGTTTCCATTATCAGGGAAATATAAATAACTTAAGTAATTGCATACCTTGGACCAGAGTTATTGAAAAAAAATTCCACTGGATGATTGAGAAATCTGTCATCTAAGACATTTTCTCCTGACCTGACGGTTTTTCTTGCAAGTTGCCATCTTGAATGACGTCATTATCGTTATTAACTTAATTAATGTCTCGATATATCGCGATTATAACTAGTATCGTTTGTCTTCGTGTAGTGTATCGTATCGTATTATTGTATTCGTATATTGCCTTGTAGGTGTGCTGGTGGAATGCAATATCGATATCACATTCGTAAATTGTTGATGCCCTCTCCATTCGTTTGCAAATATTTCATAGTTTGGCTACCATTTTGATCGATTTTACTGTGTTCTTCCCAACTAAACATCGGTGAAGTATAATTTTCATGCATTTTCATCTATATAGTTTAAAGTACCTATGTTAAAATTGAATAATTAAATATTTTTAGTTAGTAGTTTATATATCCTTAGAGTGTCACTTTAATGTGAAATATTACACCAAACTTTGGACTCTGGATTGACAAAAGTGCGGGTGTTATAACAAAGGCGAGCCCACACGGACACCACAACGAACAATTGTGTACAACGGATAGCGGAGCGTGAACGTAGCGGTCGTGTACATTTTTGCTTATTACATGACGTCATCCAGCCCCTGCCGAGAACCAATTTATGAATGAAGATATAGTAAGCATGCGCAGTGCAAGCCTTTTATTTCCCCACACAGAATTCCACCAAAACAAGTGTGCAATTCTCTATCACCTCATACCAAAATCGACCTAGAATTTCACTTTCCCATATTTTATATGAATTATGAAAGGTATTCTCGGAGGATCTATTTTCTCACCGATACTGCACAGGTAAGCAAATTTCGATTACTTCTTGCTTTTCCGTCAAAATCTTACGAATTAGCGTCTATATGCCATCGTGTTCGTTGGAATTTGTAGAGTCTATCGCAACGTGCACAAAGTCAATTGGCTTCCGGGTTTCGGAGCGTCGCGTGAATATGCATGAAATTGCAGAGTTTTCGATAATTTTCAATTTACCGGAGCGATCCGATCACGAACCAAAACTATTTACGGCGTACACAACGTGACCGGATATCGTTATCGCTATCGATACTTCCGCACGCAGTCCGAAGGAATTATTTTTGGGACCACGTGGTCATGACGTGATCTGCGCGATTGACCAATCAGCGGTCTTCGAATCGCTGTGCGGAGACGATCTATCCGTTGTACACAGTCTATGGACAATTGTTCGTTGTGGACACTTAACCGTCGGTGAATGGGGATTATAGTAAAATGTCAGAAATTATTGAATAAATCCCCAGAAACGCCGGTTATTCCCGTCTAAACATTGCCAACCTAATTCCACCACACAGGCACTCATTCCACTCATCCAATGAACAAGGTTATGCACACAGGGATTACCAGAGAAAATTTATATCATAACCTTGTTCATACAAAAATCATAAAGAATGAGTGGTTTAGGGTGCTCTTCGAAACCTCAAAACCTCGAAACATGGACGCACAACTACTCGTCAATGCATTATATCGTTACATTATAACCTTGTTCATTGAATGAGTGCGTCAATGCAATGGCCAAGAGGATTAAAGCAAATTGCAATTCATAAACACACTATTTTCTATAAGTGGGACCGGGATGAATTTTTTTAGGATAGAAACTCTCAGAAAGATATCTCACCGAACCGTCATAATAACCGTTGCACCGGCGAGTTTGAGCGAAATTTCTCACGAAATTTGAATGCCTTGGTAACAAAAGCCTCATGAAGCCCATCTTTTATTTTGATTCCTTGGTACATGTGAGTTACACTTCTTATTTAACGTTAATAGTGGCCTATCCTGCGGACCCACGTTCTGTTCTCTGGAAACCATTAATTACGCAATCGCAGATTCTCAGTTCTCTATAATTTCATAACGTGCTCGCTGGCGCCGCGCTCGCAAACAAAGTAAATAAGAGCACATCCCATTCACTGATAGAGGGGCGGGCGGGTGGGTGGGTGCATAGGGGGTGCAGGGGGCAAGTAAATATACCCTCTCTGGGGTTATATCTTGGAGTTATATCGATGAAAGAAAGAAGTAGGGAGGCACAGATCCAAACTTGGGCGCCGCTGTGGCCCTTTTGTCATGGCGGCACAAAAATCCGGCAAAAAAAAATTAGGGGTAAATTAATTCGAGGGATCAACGAACAAGGAAAGAAAAAAGCGAGGGAGAGCTACACGAAGGAGAGAAACAAAAATCGATACAGGATAGGAGGGAGAAAATGATTATGATGAGAAGAATTATAATGAGAAGAATTAATGAGATAAACCTACATCTCCCGGCCTAATTGTGATGTGAAACTAAAAGGCAATCGATCCCACTTTTTCATGGCGGTTCATGAAAAAAAAATCATCACTTTTTTAAAAGAATAAATGTGACCAGGGTATCATAAAGCTATTCGTAAGTCAAGAGCGACTGGTGAACCTTTCTTACTTTCTAAAAATAAAGGATCACCAGTCGTTCTTAAAGTCGCTAACTTACGATCCCGGGCTAACGATCAGCTTTGTGAAACTTGTTTCAACTTCCCATTAGAGTAAATTAAGCCGGGGAGTAAAAAGCCCTAATAAAATTATGTGAGCGGGAGCTAACATTTCTTTACCAGGGCCCGTTTCTCAACACCTGGACAAGTTAGTCATATCTTTATCCACCAACCACGGAGTTAGTTCCAATCTTACTAAACCCGTTTCTCGAAAGGCTTCCTAACTAAAATACCTTGATATCGATATTATCGGTAAAAAGAGCAGACGAGACGTAGCCTTAGTCACAAAATAGCATAATTTTCAAAAAGAAAAATTATAACAAAATTGCAAATATTGTGATGAATTGGGAATTTCATCTTTTAAGAATAATAGCACAGGTATATTATACACCATACATACTTAGACCATGAAGACTTGAGCATTCAATTGCTGAGAAAATGGAATTATGAATAATTGATCTCGTGACTAAAAAATCACATGTAGACGTTGAGATGGGTACCCCCGGGATATCCAATTTTAATAGTTTACGAAAGTAAAACCATAACGGTTTTCGTTGTAAAATGATGATAATTATACGGTATTTTACGATTCCAAACATCATCAAAATATAGTTTAACATTTTTCTTTTAAATCTTAGATACTGAAACTTACTATTTGACAAATTCTATGCATAAATTAGAGATAGAATTTATCAAAATGTTAATAGGGGTCTGAAAACGACAAATACGAGTCCATTTATGGATGGCCTGACGTGTAGAATCTTTATCAAATAAATTATTTTACTATTTCAAAATGAATGGTTTTGTGGAGTATTACCAACAGTTTTTGTAAATTCTTTGTATTACAATGATCATAGAATGCATTATCCAAATTGTTTTTTGATGTAATTTCAACATCTTTGATTGATTACGTAAGATTATAATTTTCTCATTTCTAGGCACTTTTGCATGTCATAGTCTACCCACGTGATGCCACTACGTCATTAAGAAAGAAGTTGTGACAGGTTCGGAGGTGTCATAAATATTTAGTGAGGTTGTTGTACCCGATCTTGGTAAAGAGGGCTTCGTGAAACGGTTAGCGGACAAGTAGCTCACTATCTCCGATTTAGTCAAGAAGTTAGACTTATGACGGTGTTGAGAAACGGGCCCCAGGTTCGGATCCAACATTCGCTAATAGGGGGAGGTGGAATATTATCATCTGTATGTTTCGGCACTTTTTGTAACCGTGAACGTGATGGGTATGCGTATTATCTAGACAAAATTGATGATGGTGCGAAACGCGAGATGAAACTTTTTTTTCTCTGACCTTAAATTTGGAAAGTCTGTATGCACTTTTGGTAACCAACAACATATGGGTATCTCAAATTTTTATGCAAGCGCAAAAGCGCGAGCTGATAATTTTGGTATTTCCGACCCAAAACTGGACATTCTAAGCACTTTTTGTAACAAAAAAGAGGTTGGGTATCTATATAATTTTTTTATATACTGACCAAAAACTGTATAATCCGAAAGCCACATTTTGTAACCATGAACAGGATTGGAGTCTTTTAAAAGCGCGAGCTGAAAATTGATATTCTGACATAATATTTGGACATTCGAGTAAACAATTTTTGGTAATCATTAAGTATCTAACAAATCATTTTATGCGAGCGCGAAGCACATGCTGAATTTTTTTGATATTTCGACACAAAGTTGGAAATTCTTAGCACTTATCAAATGATCGATCGTCACCTATTGCTGATATGGGAGAGGTGAGAATGGGGTACTCGAAATTGGGGTTTTACAGTTTAACCAAAAATTTTCCTCATGTTACTAAACAACTGATGCGAACGCGAAGAGCGAGATGAAAATTTGTGATCTGACCTAAAATTTTGACTTTCTAAAGCACTTTTGGTAATCATAAACAGGATGGGCATCTAACTGTGCATTTGAGCACGAGAGCAAAACTTATGTGAAATATGAATTCGGCGCCCCCAGTCAAACATCAAATTGGCGCTCCAAAGGTGGAATATGAATTTGGTGCCCCCCCCCTTTAGGCTGAACATGAGTTTAGCGCCTCAGGACATTGGTGCTCGTATATGTCGAACGTAAATTTGGCTCCTCTTACACACACAAAAATATTGGTTTGGCCATTATGGCAACCTGGGCATTTCTTTGGGCCATTTTTATTTATCCAGTGTGATGAAATTTTTGCCCATTCTAAGTATAATTGCTACTTATATTTTAACCTTACTTGGGTAAAACACTGCCTCAAATTGGTTGGACACATAAATACCGTCGTGGTGGTAAACTTTGTACTCAATATTTTTACCGTGTTGTTAGAACATCAGTTTGGCACCCCCTATTACGGACATCTATTTGGTGCCCTGAAGTAAAACATCGATTCGGCGCCCTCTACATCAATCTCAAATTCGGCACCCTTAGGTAGAACATCAATTCTGCGCCCCCCCCCCCTCCCTAGGATGAAGATCAATTCGGCGTCCCTATGTCAAATTTCAATTCGGCGCCCCTATATCGAACATCAATTCGGCGCCCCCTGTTTCAAACTCTAATTCGGCGCCCCATCCCTCTTCTTGTTCTTTTTTCTTCTCTTTTTCAAAAATCTTTCCCACTTTTTTCTTCCCCATTTCCCCCTCTCTTCTCTTTGGCGCCCCCTTTTTTGCCCAGTCCCCAAAAGCCCCCCCCCCCAGAATACGCGCATGCTTATCAGGTTGCGTAATCTTATAGTATATCCATAGGCGGCGGAAGCGGGGAGGGGACGTGTCCCCCCTAAATTATAGGTGGGGGGGACGGTCCCCCCTAAAAAATTTTTTGCTAACCTTTTTTTTTTTTGCTTGTCAATTTTTTTCCCTGCGTCCCCTCCTAAATTCACGTGGACCCCCATTGAAACGTGTGTTGTCCCCCCTAAAATTTAGGTTGATTACCTTTTTTTTTTTTTTTTTTTTTGCTTGTTAAAAATTTTTGCAGCACTTGACCAATTTTTTTAGTTTTTTTTTTACATGTGTCCATCCCAAAATTTTAGGTA
Organism: Lytechinus variegatus; assembly: GCF_018143015.1. Classification (NCBI taxonomy): domain Eukaryota; kingdom Metazoa; phylum Echinodermata; class Echinoidea; order Temnopleuroida; family Toxopneustidae; genus Lytechinus; species Lytechinus variegatus. The sequence goes on along the minus strand of NC_054755.1, from coordinate 18,776,621 downwards.
GACACCCCCAAATTTTTTTTCCTTCCGCCGCCAATGAATGTAAAATTACATGAAATTGGTATTTTATGTATGACACCTTACAAATTTCCTTAAAGGGGAATGAAACCTTTGGAAAAAGTAGGCTTGTGTCGAAACAGAAAAAGCAAAGAATAAGAACAAAGAAAGTTTGAGAAAAATCGGACAAAAAATGAGGAAGTTATGAGCATTTTAATATTGCAATCACTAATGCTATTGAGATCCTCCCATTTGCAATGCGACAAGGATAATGTGATGTCACATGTGAAGAACTTTCCCTTTGAAGGACTATAAAATACCCTCAAAATGTATTTTTCTGCTTTTTCTTGTGGTGATACAAACTCTTTATCTATGATGTATTCTTTAAAAATTTGTATTACATGCTCTCCTATATAAAGAACACATGATCTAATAAATGTAATAAAAGTAGCAATTTAATTGAAATATGTACGAAAGTAATGGGGAGAGTTGTTCACAAGTGACATCACACATCTTTGCCGCATTGCCAATTTGAGGATCTCCATAGCATTAGTGATCGCAATATTCAAATGCTCATAACTTTCTCATCATTGGTATTTCACAAACTTTCGTTAATCTGTTTCTATGATATTTTGTTTTGTTTTCACACAAGCTATCTTGTTCCAAATGTTTCATTCTCCTTTAAATAAAACATCCTTTTCCCCTTTTTAAACAGACCTGTTCTGTTCTGTTAAATTGCAGAAAAATTCCTAGTTTATGACCCGACCATGGGGTCTCGAAAAGCACTCTAAACACGTAATTTCCATATTCTGAAAATGCACCCCTTAACAAGTATTGGCGTGTGAAACCCTATCCTTAACAAGTATTGGAAACAAAACGATACTCTTGGCAAATATTCCCTGAAATGAACCCCTAAACAAGTACAGGAATGTTTTATTGTTAGGGGCCCTTCGGTCGTCAGCTTTACGACCCCACCTTCTACACCTCGCGCAAATCGGACTCTAAACACGAAGTGTTGGGGCAAAAAGGACATCCTTTATCAAACATTTTGATTTTGTTTTATCATCCCCGCAAATTCGACCCTAAACACGTAATTTTTATAGCGAAATAGATACCCTTTTTTCATTATTTTTGTATTTTTGACACCCTTATCACGTTACGTACGTGCCCTATCGTGAAAAAGACATCCTTTTTACGTGTTTTTTTGGTCGCGCATGGTATCCACTCGTCAATGTAAGTGGCCCCCTCGGGTTTATGAATTTACAGAATGATTCTTTTATTGCTTTCGGCAAAATCTTCTTTTTTCTGTAAAACCATGCATCATGCACGCATGCCCGTTCCATAGGGGTGCATACGCACGTACTCACACGCTGGCGATCCGTTCCAAGGACCCCCATTTTCACAAAATTGTAGTTCAGAAGCCCGTTCCGAGGACCCTCCTCTTTACAATAAGCCCGCTTCAAGGCCCCCGTTTTTTGTCTTGCCCGCGGCACACCCCTACCACTTTTTGTGTCGAGTGCCCCCCCCCCGGGGGCCGTACTAAACCAAATGGTTTATAAAGGTAAAACCGACGATCGACTGACCCGTGTCCCGTGTCATTATACTCTTGTATAGGAGTTCATTTCAGGGACTTGCCAAGAGTCCAATAGTTAATTGTATAGGGTTTCATGCAGACGCCAATACTTGCTAAGGGGCATTTTCAGAATATAGAAAATACGTGTTTAGGGTGCTTTCCAAGACCCCATGGTCGCGCATGGTTCCGGCGGGGGGGGCACTTTCACTGACGAGTGGATACCATGCGCGACCCCCCCCCCCCGACACGCAAAATGGATGTCTTTTTTTCGATAAGGCACGTCATTACGTAACTTGATAAGGGTGTAAAAAAGACAAAAATAATTAAAAAGGGTATCTATTTCGCTAGGAAAGTTACGTTTTTAGGGTCAAATTTGCAGGGATGATAAAACAAAATTAAAATGTTTATAAAGGATGTCCTTTTTGTCCCGGCCAACACTATACGTGTTTAGAGTCCGATTTGCGCGAGGTGTATAAGGTGGGCCGTACCAAAACGGTGTACAAACTTAAAGGGGAATAAAACCTTTGGAACAAATAGGCTTGTGTAGAAACAGAAAAATCAAAGAATAAGAATAAAGAAAGTTTGAGAAAAATCGGACAATTAATGAGAAAGTTATGAGCATTTGAATATTGCAATCACTAATGCTATGGAGATCCTCCCATTGGCAATGCGACAAGGATGTGTGATGTCACTGATGAACAACTTTCCCTTTGGTGGACTATAAAATACCCTCAAAATGTCTCTTTTTGCTTTTTCTTACGATGATACAAACTCTTTATCCATTATGTATTCTTAAAAAATATGTATTACATGCCTTCATGTAGAAAGAACACATGATCTATGGATAGATGTGATAAAAGAGGCAATTCAAGTGAAATATATACTAAAGTAATGGGGAGAGTTGTTCATCAGTGACATCACACATCTTTGTTGCATTGCCAATTTGCTATCTCCATAGCAATAGTGATCGCAATATTCAAATGCTCATAACTTTCTCATTATTTGTCCGATTTTTCTCAAACTTTTGTTGATCTGTTTCTTTGATTTTTCTGTTTTCACACAAGCTATCTTGTTCCAATTGTTTCATTCTCCTTTAAGGTATAAAACCGACCGACAACCGAAGGACCCGTGACATAACAATGAAATATACTTGTTTAGGGGTTCATTTCAGGGAATACTTGCTATAAGAGTATCGTTTTGTTTCCAATACTTGTTAAGGGTAGGGTTTCACAAGCCAATACTTGTTAAGGGGTGCATTTTCAGAATATGGAAATTACGTGTTTATAATATAGGGTGCTTTTCGAGACCCAATGGTCGCGCATGGTATCCACTCGTCAATGAAAGTGCCCCCCCCCTCGGGCGCATATGGTATCCACTCGTCAATGGACCGCTTGCATGGCCATAGTTAGGGATGCAACATTAGATGGAAGTTCGGGTATGCAATTTTTCCCCTTTCTTCTTTGAGTTAAGTTTTTGTTTTCCTTAGTCCATTGAGACAAGTTTTTTCCCGTTTTTCGGTCCTCTCGGATCAGTGATTTGTCAGCAGTTTTTTTTTACTCTGCATGGTGAGCCGCCATGGTGAGTCATTTTTCCCCCCTTTTTTTCTCATATAGCAAGTCAAGTTTGTTTGTTTTTTTTTAAAACTTGCAGCATCCCCCCCCCTCCCTGGACCTGGATATCTAATGGTGCATAAAAGGATCACTCTCGGGGGCCATAGGCCTTGGGCCAACTTACAGATCTATCTCGAGCGACGAGCTCGCGCATCGCGCCCGTGCGTGCCCGTACGTACGTGCGTGCGATTTGTAGGCGCATGCGTTTCTGGTCGAAGGTCATTCATCATGGCGGGTCTCGCTCCTGGAACGGCGAAGGTGAAACGAGCTTATTATGTTTTATCATCAGTTATTGTAAACTTATTGTAATATTGATGGTGTTTCTGAGTCTTTGAATGTTCTTTACGAGTGTTGAATAAAGATTATATTTCTTGACACCTTGTCCGAAAGGAAATATTGCAACCAAGCACGCAGTCGTGTCACTCAACGCGACTGAGTGATGCCGCGCCGTGATGGAGTGAGTGAGTGAAGACTGTCGTGTGACACAGTGACACTGGCGCATGCAGTGCACGCCAGGCAAAGTTTAGGTGTGTCGTGTCGATTCATTGACATTGCACATGCATGTCTGCTAGCTGCCCGAGGTTGAAATGTGATTTATATGACTGAAAAAGAGTGACTGAAACTAAGTTAGTGTGTTTGTCTGAAATGAAAGATGCTAGCAGTGCAGTACAAGTGCAGTGAGTGGATATGCCTGGTGGTGCGAACTCACAGTCACACATAACCCAGGGAACTCCCGCCCGCTATGCGGGCGGGAGCCCAGGGGCGGTATTCTGAAAACGTTCTTATCTTAATTTTGTTCTTATCTACGTCACTTTCTTAAATTGGTATTCTGAAAACGTTCTTATCTTTTTCTTATCTTTTGTTCTTATCTTTGTTCTTATCTTGCTCTCCACCCCCAATGCTGAGCGCGTAAATTTACCACTCGCGCATATAATACAAAAGTGCGCTAAAAAGATAAGAACAAAATCAAGATAAGTGGTATTCTGAAAACGTTCTTATCTTTTTTCTTTCTTATCTTTCACGGTATTTAAGATAATATTTAAGATAGCTAGAGGGTTATCACATCTCACGATGTCTGCGTTTTTTCTTGCTCAAAATCGATGGCCACTAGTAGTAATAAGTACCCACAAGTATTACTCCCACCATTTCTTTCATTCACCCTTTATTTTGCCCGTCTATTTTTTCTATCCCTTTTTCTTTTTTTCTTCCTTTCTATTTGTCTGTCTTTCTTCCTTTCTATCTGCATGTCTTTCTTCTTTTATTTAATTCTTCATTTATATCTTTTCTTTTGTTCTGTTTAAATCTTTTAATTTTTTTTCTTTTGCTTTGTTTCATTTATACTTCATCTTTCTTCCATTTTTATTTTCCCTTTTCGTTTTATCCCTTTCTTATTTCTTTATAGCTACTGAGTCTTTATTTCTTATTTTCCCCCTTCTCTCTTCCTTTTCTTTCTTTCTTCCTTCACTTTTTTGTCATCTTTCTATTTTTCTTATTTTTTCGTCCATTCTTTCGTTTTTATATATGCTTTTCCTTTTTGTTTCTTTCTTCCTTCACTTTTTTGTAATCTTTTTATTTTTCTTCCTTATTTTTTCTTCAATTCTTTCGTTTTTATATATGCTTTTCCTTTTTTTAATCATTTTATTTTTCCCCCTTTTGCTTCCTTCCCTTCAATAATTCTTAATTTTTCTTTCTAAATTTATTTTATTTCTGCTTTCTGAAATTTTTGTGTCTTTTTTACTTTCTTTTTTTTCTTTATTTCGTCGCTCATTCTCTTTTCGTTCATTCTTTATTTACCCTTTTTCTTTACTTTGTTTCTTCTCTCTGTCTTTCTTCTCTTAACTCTTTATTTTCCCTTTTCGTTTTTTTTTTCTTTTTCTTTCTTTCTTTCTTTGAATTTACCTTTCTTTCCTTTATCTTTTTGTAGTCTTCATGTTTGCGTTAATTTTCCTTTCATTTTTTCTCTCTCAATTTTATTTCTTTGTTTCATTTCCCTTTTTTTCTCTTCCTTCACTTTTTACATTTTATTCCCTTTTTCTCCTTTTTTTTCTTTCTAACTTTCTTTTATTCGCTTTTAGACTATTTTCTTTTTCGGTTCCATGTTACTTTTTTTAATCTTTTTAGTTTGACCTTTTTCTTTTTTGTGTGTGTGTTCCTTTTAGTTTCTTTCTTTTCTTTTTGTTCCTTCACTTTATCATTAATAATTGTTTTATTTCTTTCATCCTTTTCCTTTTATTTATTCAATTTTTCTTTCTTTTTTATTTTTAAGTCCTTTTTGCTTGCTTTCTTTCGTTTACTCTTTATTTTTCATTATTTTCTGCTTTGTTCCTTTCATCTTTTTTTCTGCTTCATTCTGACCCTTTTCTGTCTTCTTACTTTAATACCTACTTACTTTCTTTCTTCATATTTTATTCTTTATTCGTACCTGCTTTATTTACTTTTTTCTTTCTTTATTTTGTGCACGTGGACGTCTCGAAATAATAAAATCAGTCATTGCGTATAAAATGCCTATTTCGCGCAATGCGCCAGAAACAGTGTACGCGCAGCGCCCATGATATTCTCTTCACATAAGGTACGCTTCTATTGGTTAAACTGCCAATATAACGCGCATTTTCATTGGTAAAATCTAAAAAAAATGGGCGTGTTGGAGATAAGAAGGGGGCAGTCCTTACAGAGATAAGAACGCGTTAAGAAGATTTTCAGAATACCGATTTGCAATGATTTTAGCGTCTTCTTATCTCAGTGAGATAAGATAAAAGATAAGAACGTTTTCAGAATACCACCCCAGGGTCTTACGTGCAATTTGGCATACTCACCTGACAAGCGTGAAGTATGGTCAAAATAATTCTCCAAATAAATAGTTGAAACAGAAATCAAGCACTTACCACGATTATATGGATGATGGTCTAACGAGTGGCAGTTTTTCTGACATCTGGGCACAGACTGGAACCTCAAAAACGAAAAGTTCTCTCCTTCTACCCCCGTTTTGATCGGCCATTTTGTTACAATTCATAACGAAAATGGCTGATCGAGACGGGGGTAGAAGGAGAGAACTTTTCGTTTTTTGAGGTTCCAGTCTGTGCCCAGATGTCAGAAAAACTGCCACTCGTTAGACCTTCATCCATATAATCGTGGTAAGTGCTTGATTTCTGTTTTAACTATTTATTTGGAGAATTATTTTGACCATACTTAATGCTTGTCAGGTGAGTATGCCTTTACACGTTAGATCCTGGGCTACCGCCCGCTAAGCGGGCGGGAGTTCCCTGGGTTAAGTCACACACAGTGCTATGTCCTGCAGGGCCAGGGGTAAATGAAAAAAAAAACTGTCCGCAGCTACAATCTCAGTTAATCAAGACAAGATTTGTCTCGGTTCATGAGGCTATCCTTGTTTTCTTGGAAAATCTCAATTTTAAGACCAGCGCCTCTACTGATTAATGAAAAATAATGTTAACTAAAGTCTTGAAAAAAATTTAAAAAAAATCAAACAACACTGCAGAATACAGTCCCCAATAAAATAATTGCTATGCCTATGTGCCGCACCATTGCGTCTGCGCTCGCCATTTTTACATACTTTTGCAATGGAACTGGGCACTTACTTGTAGACTCTTGTAGTAGTATTCGCACGCCATTGAATTAAGAGGCGTTATAGCACAGGATTTCATAAAGAAAATGAAAATTATGCACTCACCTCAATCGACCAATGTTTTTCCACATAGACCATGTCTAAAGATTTAGTGTTCAGTCTGGAGCTTGATCCAGAAAATAAGGAGGGAAGAAAGAATCAAAGAAGGGAAGAAAGAAGAGAGAGAAGGAAAAAAAAGGAAGAAAGGAAGGAAATAAAGAACAAACAGAAAAGGGGTTGAAAGAAAGAATGAAGGAAATAATGATAAAAAAGTACAAAAGTTAGTAAGTAATAATAATATAGGGAATTTATATTGTGCACGTATCCACCTTGTTAGGTGCTCAAGGTGCTCCTATATTACCCAGTAAATGAAGTGGAAAAAAGGGAAAGATGTAAGAAGGGAAGAAAATTTAAGAAAAAATGAACATAGAGAAAGAAAGGCAGGAAAGACCAAAAAGAAAGATTGGTGGAATGAAAAAATGGGCATGAAAATGAAGGAAGGATAGAAGAAATGAAGAAACTCAATAACTTGCTCCTCCGATCACATCACCAAATCAGTAATTTGAAATGGGACCGTGAGAAATTTGTTGATGGTTACACTTACACTGCCATCTTGGATTTTGTCAGAGGATAGAAAGCAAAGCGATATCAAAGTGCCGATTACTCATTAGGACGATTGGATCACCACATGGTTTTAATTATCTGGCTGGTGATCAGCCAAGTATTCATTCAGTGGTTTCCATGGCAAAAGCTAGGCGGCAAATCTGAAAGTTTCCTAGTTGTACTAATGAACAAGTCGCTTTGAAGCATAATTGCCTATTTAGGATCACCTTGTAAAGTAAATTTAGAATTTCCAGCTTGTATCACTTTCTCATTTCTAAACCGATGTTGATGCAACTTATAAAATTGCTTTTCGTTAGCCCCTCTTTTTATCAAAATTTATTGTTCTCATTTAATCAATCTGCTGACTTCTCTTTTTTTCCTTCCTAGAATATTTCCAAGACCAAGCTTCAGGCCTTCAGTATTGGTCAGATGAACTTGACCAAAAAGAAGTCCAAAAGAATAGAAGATGAACTCAAGAAAAAGGTTAGTACTACTCGTAGGTACATCCATGCATTCAGTGAATCCAGACAGAAAAATTTTGTGAAAGCTATTGGCCCAATTTCACAAACAAGGTTTTGAATCTTTAGTCTAAAATCAAATTTCATGTATGGGTGGCCCTAAATCTGCAGCATGTTTGTTGAGCGAGGCTTTGTCAATGTGCCTGATTCTAAATTAAATTGCTAAATTAATGCTTGTTACTAAGGTTCCAGCACTAATGATTGCACCGTTGTAGTTTATTTATTATTTAAACAGCGGACTCAGTAATGCTGTAATCTTTGAAACATACATGAATTTAAGCACTTCTCAACATACCGCATGATTAATGCATGAAATCTGCATAAACCTTTGTCTAACCGTCTTTGTGCATTTCTGCCATTTATAATTGAAGAATATTAAGAGTTTATTTGCTCTGTTTTTTAATAAAATTTTTAAGGTTTATCATAAAGTACTTGTGGCTGTTGTGGTACGTTTAAGTGTTGCTTATCATTTTAATTTTCCCCAGGAACAAGAGAAAGAAACTGCCAAAATCTTTGAGGAGTTTGTTGCTTCCTTTGAAGAAGCGCCGTCGACATCAAAGTCATTCATCAGAGGAAATACAATAAATCCAGAAACAAAAGGTCAGTGCTCATGTCTTAACCCTAAAAAGACTGGGGGGCTGAATAGCCCCCCCTCCACATTTTTCGTGATAAATCCGCCGAGCAAAATTTTTTGACTCGCTCACTGACTTTTTACATTCAAGTCTCGCGCAACTTTTGAGACCAAATTTGCGACCCCCGGGTACGCGGTTCCGAAATTACGCATCATTTCATAAGTGCATGCAGACCCCAAATTGCACAAAAAACATGAATTTGTTTACAAATCCAATGCAAATTGAGTTTTTAGCCAAAATTCATAAATGTATCATTATTTTTCCTTTTACTGATTGAAATCAATTAATTCCACCTTATTTATGGTCCAAATAAAGTCCACGACAATTTCAAAACCAAAAATTGGCATTGAGGGGCATTACTTAGTTCATTAGAGCAAAATTTTGATTTTACGCATAAATTAGCATAATTAATTAGCAATGAGATTTTGTGCAGAATTTGATCTTGTAGTTTTGTATTTGTAGATTATGCCATGGGTAACGCGCGTGCCAAGTTTCGTCGCGATCGTGCGATTGACGGCCGAGATCATAAGGGGGGGGCTGAATCAGCCCCCCCAGTCTTCTTAGGCATCGAAATAGCCCATTCTATTTAGGGTTAAAAGATATTGTAATATTGAATGGCTTTGAGGGAAATGCTGCCTGTACATGTATCTACACATTAGTCTCACATTGCCCAAGTCATGACGAGCAATATGGGTCTACTGTTAAACGGAATTAAATAATTTGAGGTATCTCCCAAAATCAATACCAGTCAATATTTTTCAGAATTTTAACTTTCAATAGTATAAGTAGAGAAAACAAGAATTTGATTTGAGAACCGATATACCCATGTTTCATTGTACATGTTGAATGTATTGAATATGCATTACATGTCTTCACATTACTGAAAAAAAAGATTTGTTCATTTTTCCTCCAATTATTTTTTAGCTTTTTTTTCTAGCAAAATTTAGAGTTGCAGGTGATCATTCATCTCTCTTGTTTTTAAGTTCTGTATCCACTTGATTGTCATGATTTATTGTTTACATTGCTCATACTCAATTGCAGTTGAAAGGTCAGATGGCAAGACTGGTAAGCTCTACAAACCAACTTCAAAGATTGCCGAGTCTGTGTATGCTAAACAACAGAGGGCGATAGAGGAAGCGCAGAAAGCTAGAGCAGAAAGTCAAGTAAGATCACATCCACCTCGGCGATAAGTTTGACATTGAGTGGAGTTTTCATAAGAGCACCTTATCAGTGATTTAACCAGCAAATTGCTCTTAGCCACTCAGATGCAAGGAATTCAGAATTGGTAATAGGTGTCATTCACTAAAAAAATTTGATTCTAAATGCTGTCCAGAATATTTCAGCTTCTAAGTTCTATAGATGGGAAATGGGCAAAATCTGCTCTGTTGGAATAATCATCGATTATCAAAGATGCAAGATGCATTCCATGTACATCGTTCATTTTTGCGATGCAGTATATTATGAAGCATTTCAGGTCTGATTTATATTCCATGCTCTCTGAGAAAGAAACTTGGGGAAAAAATCATTACATCATTATTTTGTTTGCAATTTTTTCTTTGTTATTTACGTAAAATATATGTTCACAACCATATCACTCCATTTAAGATGATTCTATTTCATTCTTAATTGCTTTTATGTTATAGAAAGCCAAGCTGAAGAAAGAGAAGGAGAGAGAAAAACAGAAGAAGAGCAACTTGGAACTTTTCAAAGAAGAATTGAGAGTGTAAGTATTAAAGATAAATTCCAGTTTTGGTAACGATCTCAAAATGACTTTTGACAGAATCTGATATAATGACCACCCAAATGTCTGTTTGTATGAATAAAAAATATGTGCCAAAGGATTCTGGAAGAAATTGTGTAATTGCTGAGAAATAAGCAAAATAAGCGCGGATTCGGTCACTTCCATCGGGTCTTTATTCCAGCAATATTAATACACTGTCCCACGTGTGCCTATCTGTGTTAGTGATCTTCAGTGTGAACATTTTTCAACGTAGATTTCAAGATTTTACAAATTTCAGCTTATGTAACTGTACCAGATCTAGATCCTCGATATATTCTGACAATTAAGCCTGATTTTACAGACTTTCTCATGAAATCAGTGTTTACTGCAACTACTGGCCTTTCTTTTTAAAACTATTACTTGAAAAAAAAAAAATTATCAGTTTAAATCTATACAAGTACAGTACAGGGATGTAGCAGTGGATAATTAAATATGGCATATTTGACATTTGTTAATGTTTCTGATGAAATGTTGTATATCCATAATCTTGTTTCGATTGTTTTGTCAATTTTACTTACCGATAAATTATATCAGCCAAAAAAGACTGTGTTACAAACAAACTAGAAAGAAACATCAAAATTGAAGATGTAATGTATATAAAGAGTGAAATATGATAAAGCGAACATAATCATAATCCTGTTTGTCTGATGAGTGTGATAATTGTTTTGTGAATTTATGATAATGGGAAGTAAACACATTAATATCATGTACATTTTTTTCTTCAAATGGCACTGTTAGAGCAGACCCACTACCTCTTGTATACCATAGGTAGGGGGCTTGTATGATGTGCTAGAGTAAACGGTATGTTTTTATTACGCTCAAACCTCACACTGCCCTCAGTGGTTGAGTGATGGCCAATAGGCATACCCACATCTCATATAAGATTAAAAGAATATCTCATGTTGGTACAAGAACGCCCCTAGTATAACATTTTCGCGTACCCCATCAGTGCAGAAACACCCTTACGCAATGCCCTTATGCGTACAGCTAAGGGAGTTTTGGGGCACATGCAATGCGCAAAAGTGTGGCATTAAGGGCGTTATTGCACTGATGTGAGGAATTGTATTTTGTATTTTTTCTGTTCACAAGGTAAATATACTTTATATTTGCATGACTGGATATTTATGTATTATTGTGTGAGAAACTATGTTTGTTGTGTATCTGTGTGCTTGTTAATGTTTGTGGTTTTTTTACATTCATAATTCAGTAATTAGAAATGGGATTTCCACTTTAGCTGATTGGAATAAAAATGATTGATAATCAGATATCAACAGCCAAGAAAGGGGTCACATGATGTTTGTTAAGTTGTGCGCAACTTACTGAACAAACAGTTTTATGAAAAACTACCTTGGACCATTTTTGCATCTGTCTGTAACATTGTACTCTGACATTGAAATGTCTGTAACGTTGTGGTATGACCCGTGTATATTTCAGACTCCAAAAAGAGAGGGAAGAGAGACATAAATTGAGGAAGGCAAGGGGGGATGAAGATGATTATGACGAACCTATTCTGCCTACGCCGCCCAGCAGCTCCGCTGGATCTGCTTCTGAAATCAGACTGCCAGGTATGTTAAATTGTTATTCTTTTAAATGTGGCCAAGTGGATTGGTCTCTGGACTGTGAAACAGAGGGTCGTTGGGTCAAATCCCAGCCATGGCACAATTTCCTTCAGTATGAAATAGATCCACATTGTGCTGCACTCGACCCAGGTGATGTAAATGGGTACCTGGTAGGATGTAGCTCGAGCTAAATATAAAAAAAATTTTATCCTGTGACAAAGGGTGCTTTTGCAGCAATGTCTGGTCATTGGATGTTGACTTGCCCTCGAACAGTTGATGGGCCTCAAACAGTGCATGCAATTTCTCCACTCCCTGAGGAGCATTCCATGAAGGGTTTTTATAAACTAATTGGAATTTATAAACTTATTGCTCTTGGCTGATGTTTAGGTGAAGAGGGAAGCGAAGGAGTAGAACAAATCGTTTACAATTTTCTAAGAAATTTCAATTTTTCTAGAATTCACATCACATGAAATGGGGGGGGGGGGATGCTCACATGTGACATCACAAAACATAAACAGCAGAAATCTATAACTGCTAATCTTCACCACTATGTTTGTTTTGTTTTTCAGCTTTTATTCAAACCATTTTTTCTGTCCTTGTGAACTACCCCTTTTATAATTTTATCTCTAAAGGCTTGTTTTGTGTTTGATTTCACAGCAGGGATAGAGGAGTATAATTACGGGTCACATGACTACGGAGATCCTAATACAACAAACATCTTCCTTGGGAGTATCAACCCAAAGGCAAGTCTGATTTTCTCTTCTTATATTTGGAAAATAATTTGTATCAGCCCGGGGGGGGGGATATACACAGGGGCTCAGGGCTAATTCGCCCCCGAAATGCCCACAAGAGCTCCGATAAACTGAGTCCTTGCAATTCCTGTGGCAAAGAGTGCTTTTGCAGCAATGTCCGTATTAAAGACGATGTAGCAAATTTGGCTGGTGTGCTCAATATGTAGCCCAAAAAATATCTTAATTAATTTTTCACCTGGCCAATTGTATGAAAAATTACTGTTATTGTAACCTTAACATCAAAGGGTAACTACTATAGTAACAGTGCTTAACAGCCCATTACAAACAAGAACTCCATGAAAGCTAGCGTAAGAAGGCAATATTGTAACTTTTATGCAATTGGGCCATGGTATTCCATTTATGGTTTTCAGATTTCAATTTTGTAATATACTTTCAGATTTTATAGGACATGAAAGAGTGAAACTTTGTTGTAAAATAATATTTACACCAAAGTAATCTCTGCATGAATTCAAAATGTCTTGATATTATAGATAGGCCCTTAAAGAGAAATGCCAGTAGTTGCAGTAAACACTGATTTCATGAGAAAGTCTGTAAAACCAGGCTTAATTGTCAGAATATCATCGAGGATCTAGATCTGGTACACTTACATAAACTGAACTTTGTGAAATCTTGAAATCTACGCTGAAAAACGTTCACACTGAAGATCACCAACACAGATAGGCACACGTGGGACAGTGTAATATTATTGCTGGACTAAAGACCCGACGGAAGTGACCGAATCCGCGCTTATTTTGCTTATTTCTCAGCAATTACACAATTTCTCCCAGAATCCTTTGGCACATATTTTTTATTCATACAAACAAACACTTGGGTGGTCATTATATTAGATTCTGTAAAAAGTCATTTTGAGATCGTTACCAAAACTGGAATTTATCTTTAATGATAAAGAATATTGTTCAGTTATTGTTTAGCACAATTCACATACCATCTTATGTCTTTATGCACGTCCAAGGGGACTTTAATATTATTACCCTGGCTCAAATACACTCGTCTCACAGCAAATAAATTGGAGAAACCATTGGCATATTTTAATCTTTCTCATAGGGAGCTCTAAAGTTTTCCCAACTTGTCCCCAAAAGTGATTTATCTTGTGCTTTTGTATGAATATACATGTAGCTATGCCTTTATCCAAATTCACTGCCTTATGTATTATCTTTCTCTGCTTTCATTCCAATTAAATTTGCCATCCTCATCCCCCTTACCCTATCCCCTTCTCTTTACACCTCTCTTTCTTTCTCTTTCTATTTCTCTTTATTTGTTATGTAATTTCCCTCCCCTTCTTTCAACCCATTTATCTGTTATTGGATTCCACTTTCTTTTATTCTTCTCATCTCTCCTTCTCTCTCCCTTTGTTCTCTTTATTGTTTTCTCTTTCTACTTTTTCCTCTATTTGTTTCTATTTTGATTTCCCTTCTCTTACCCTTCCCGTTCCCCTTCTGTCTCCCAATCTCTTTTCTATATATCTCCTTTTCTGTCTTTCTTTTTCTTATTTTATGTCTCTTCTCAATCATTCCCTTTTTTTCCACTTCATTTACTAACTTTTGTGCTATTTATCAATATTTCCTTCATTCTGTCCCTACCTGCCTTAAATTTTCTTTGCTTCCTTCTACTTTCCTCTTTTTCTTTTTGTTCTTTATTTCCTTTCTTCCTTGCTTCTTTTTCTATTTCTTTTTTCTTGTTTCCTTCCTTCTTATTCTATATCTCTTTTTCTATTAATTGATTCCCCTTTCTTTCTTTTACTCTTCCCTTTCCCCTTCTGTCTCCAATCTCTTTTCTATATATATCTCCTTTTCTGTCTTTCTATTTCTTATTTTATGTCTTTTTTTCTATTAGTTGATTTCCCTTCCTTTGTTTCATCTCCCTTTTCCATTGTTTGATATCCCATCCTTTCTTTCACCCCCTCCCCTTCTCTTTCTCTCCCCTACTCTCTATTCTCTTTATCTTGATTTTTCTCTTTTGTTCGCTCATTCCCGTTCCCTCTTTCTACCTGCTTCCAATCTCCCCATAGATGAACGAGGAGATGCTATGTAAGGAGTTTGTTCAGTACGGTCCTCTGGCAAGTGTCAAGATCATGTGGCCTAGGACGGACGCTGAGAGGCAAAGGAATAGGAACTGTGGTTTTGTGGCCTTTATGAATCGCCGGGATGCTGAGCGGGCCATGAGAGCCCTGAATGGTATGTCATGAAAATATTCTTCACTTTTTAATGCGTTCATGGATCAGCTTCCAAATACGATATTTGTTTGATCAATTACTACACTTTAGTTAGGTCTGTACGCCAGGAAAAATATCCATTATCATTATCAAAAGTAACATCATTGCCCCTTCATCATGATTATCAGCAGCATCATGATTATCAGCAGCAGCATGCTACCATCATTGTGCTAATCATCAACATCATCATCATCAATAACATCAATACAAACGTTATAATCATCATCACTATAATCGGCATCCTCATAATCACCATTATCATCACTGTCATTGTTACCATCATTATCAACATTTTGTTCTCATTCGCTACTGTTTTATTTCCCCTCTTGCAGGCAAAGAAATCATGAACTATGAGATGAAGCTAGGGTGGGGCAAGGCAGTGGTCCTGCCACCCCACCCCGTCTACATCCCGGAGGCCATGATGGAACTCACCATGCCCCCGCCCCCGTCCGGCCTACCCTTCAACTCCCAACTCAAGAAGAGCTCCAAGCGAGAAGCCCCCAAGCTGCCACCCCCAGGGATCGCTCTCACCTTGGAGGAAGAGCAGGAGCTTCAAGAGGTGATACTCCCCCTAGAATTATCTCCCGACCCCATCCTCCAATCATTTCTCTAAGTTCCATTGCAATCATCCCATCAAGACCTCGTCAGTTTGATCTGTACACTGTATATTTGTGATATTTGTTAGATAGTGGAGAGAGAGAGAAAAAGACAGAGAGACAGAAATAGAGATAAAACTGTGCATGAGATTAAACAATCATTAATACATAGTTCCAATAGGCACTTTTATTTTTGCGGTCGCAGATGCCGTGATCTATTCCTACAAGTTTGGCAATTTGTGATATTGCAATTTCATTTCTGATTTGGCTTGTGGAAGTTACAAATATTGTGGAAATATTCAATTCATTTTGTCACTTCGCGAAACTTACTTTATTTTCGAGTTAATTATTTTGTTTATTGAACGCGTGTGCATTATTTCGAGCCAATTATTATGTTTATTGAATATGTGTGTGTTAGTCTGAAAGACTGAACACTTGTACATTATTACATCTGTACATTTTTTACTATTGGTTAATTGGTAGAACAGATGTTTATGAACTTATGTTGTTTGCTTCAATACTTGATTGACAGTTGCATCTGACAGAATGTAAACATTGCAATATGAAGTAGGGATTTTTTCATAATGAAATTTTATAGTTTACCTTTATATATATTTTGATACATTTAAAAAAAAACTGAAAATCAGATATAAAGCAAACATGAATCATCCTATTTTGTTTTAGTACCACTCCATTACAAAATCTATCACATTTTAAAATATTATTTATAGCTCACAAAAAAAAACTAGTAAGACAGTCATGTTTTTAACATAGTGTAAGTTTCAAACTTAGACCATAAACATTCCTTGTTTTGATGAAAAGAGAAGATGATTGCAATTATTTTTTTTGTGTTGGTGCATTTTACTGACGCTTTTCCTGTTCTTGTTTCGACTCTCGGTTCGTTCCTTCCTTTCTCCATCGCCTTCTCCATCCTACCAGACCTTAAAAGAAGCTGTTGTTAAAGTGGTTATCCCGACCGAAAGGTACTGCAATCAACCAGACCGTGGACTGGATTTATTTTGTGGGCAGATCTTAATCTCTGCCATGTTCTATTGTATTTCAGCTTAGTTTTTCTTTATATCACCATGACAAGCCGAGTTACTTTTCTTAACGAGGGTTAAACACAAATTCAGATAGGGAGATGTTAGGTTGACCACAACCAACTTGAGGTCCGGTTAGATTCTTCAAATGAGAGAAAACCGTCGGAGCACAGCATGTCGTTAAATGACTCGTCAGATGTTTGACAGTTGTCATGGGAACAGTGCTTCTTAGCCAATCAAATCAAGGAAAGTTTTTCGAAAAATGATGATTAAACACCATCCTGAAACGCACAATAATGAAGACGAGAATGGAAGTCATGACACATTGCCATTGACAACTTCAATTCAGAAGCGTTAAAGTTTTGTCATAAGATTCTAAGATTAACACTCAACATATTTTTCATGTTTTTTAAAATAGATTTAATCATTCATTGAAGAGTTCAGATTTGTTTATTGAACCATTAAAACTGTTATGGCAGTGGTAAATTTTGCTACCTTCACTATGAAATGTGAAGCTTTTCAAAGATGTAAAATTGAAATGAAAATTGTGGTTGAGTTGGTTGTGGTCATATATGGGGTCAATTAGGGAATGTGAAATGAACAACAGAATGGGCAAAGCACTTTCGTCAAAAGGTATGTATGCTTGGTAACCATTTAATTTATTTTGATTTCTTGGATTTTTTTTAAAAGAATCTATATTACATGTAGGCCGTTTGATCAGTTGAATGTGATTCCTTGTTCAGTTAAAGCAAGGGTGTCATATTTTTTCAAAGTAAGAAAAGATTGTCAACGTTAGGAGTCTTGTTAACTAGTTGTATATTTTGCCAAAAATTGACAAATAAAATTTTCAAGTAAAAAGTACTATCCTTGGATTTTGTTCTCAAAATGTTAGGAGGGAATTAGATATTTACTCTTACTGCATTGTAAGTCACAAAATGAACATTACTGATGATGCTTATTTTCATTGTGAAAGTACTTTCTCAGTTTTCCAATTATCTATTTTCGTATTACTGTGTAGTTTGATGATTACTTACCAGCTATTTGTTTGGATAGGATTGGATTACAATTTTCTTGTCTCAGGGGGGGGGGGGGGGGGGGGGGGGGTTGACAAGTAATTTTCAGCCCTCATACCTTATTTTCATACATTCCAGTGTTTAAAGATTGCATAGGAATTCAGGAAAATCGTCTTCATTTTTTGTTTTCTTAGTTATGGTAATAGAATTGATTATCATGTCTTAATTTGATCATAGCGAATGGTACAAAGTCATACAGTTTAACAGTGTGATGAAAAAATTAGAAACGCATCTTGCTTCATATAACTATGTATTATGTAAATTGTTCTACCCTAGAGTAATAAGTTTATATGTAATTTGCATAGTGTGCATATGAAAGATGTTTATAAACAAAAAACAAATCAAGACCTGTAGACATCATGGAACTTCATTGATTTTGTACCCTAGAAGATTTTGAAACTATGAAATGTTTGTCTATATAAACTCCTTTATTTGTATTGTTAAACATATGAGTTTTCCCAGTAACTAGTATTGAAATTTACTCTCTCATATTCTTGGCATATAGTTTACAAAGCTAATTTCTAGTGATAGTAATGATAAGTCTAAGACAATGCCTCTTGATTATGTAATTAAGTCTACACTAGTATTTAGCCAAGTAATGAATTTTCTTCTTTGTATTAGTTCCATTTTAACTTGTTTTGTGAAGAGACTGAGCTGGTGATTGATATATATATTTTTTTTTCAACTTTTTTTTCTTTGAGAGAAACCACCCTTCCTCCTTTAGCAAAGTACATGTAATGGTAAATAACTCTATTGAATGAGAGTGCGTGTGTGAAGATACATATTTCTACTATTGGCATATGAACTTTGACCTTTTCACAAGGGGGTCGTGCCAAACAAGCAAGGGGTGTGTTTTTCTTTTCTTTTTCCGATTACCTGTGCAGGGCTCTGCTTCAAATCATCCATCGTATGATCGAGTTTGTCGTCAACGAGGGTCCCATGTTTGAGGCGATGATTATGAACAGAGAGATAAATAACCCCATGTTCAGGTAATGTATTGTATTCCTTTTCTGACAATCTCTCCATGTGGAGCGTTTTGGCCCGGTGGGGTAGTCTCCGGACTTTGAAACAGAGGGTCGTGGGTTCGAATCCCAGCAAACTAAGCTATATTTTGTGGTGATTCCTTAAATTTCTCTCACCAAATCCAACCGGAATTTTTGTCTCTGGATTTTGAACAGGGGTCATGAGTTCAACTCCAAGAAATGGGTACCCGACAGGAATTTTGTTCTTGAAATACTGTAAAGGGCTGACGGGGCTGAAGCCCGGGGGTTGATAGCCAAGTCCCCTTGGTAGCACCTTGATATGTTAGATGTTACATGATATGCACTGTGCCGTAACCAAATATACAATATTTCTTGATTAGATTCCTGTTCGACAACCAGACGCCAGCTCATGTGTATTACAGGTGGAAACTCTTCTCCATACTTCAGGTAACAAATATGTTTTCCAAGTGAAAAAAAAAATCTGGGGCTAGTTTTGAGCTCACCGGCCAAATTTTTATATTGTGTTATTGCTTAGGCCTACAACAATTTTTATTTTGCTTTTGCCGTAGTGGAAGAGAAATAATGGGTCGGTATTTAAAAAATATATCTGTATAACTTTTGTATAAGGAGACAATGATATTGAGGGTTGCTCAGCATAAGGATGTGGACAATGTTTTTTATTAAGAAAAAAGTTAAATGTATGAAAACTAGGGTAATTAGGCTTTCTTTTTTTTTTTTGGGGAGGGGGTTAAAATTGAATTTGACAAATACTTTGACAAGTTCTACATCAGTCGGCCAGGTTATGACAATCAATTTTTTATTTTTTGTCTTAATGAATTTTGATGATCCCTGTGTAATAACACTGGTTAGTGAAAGTGTACATGAAATGTTCAGTATTTTAAATGTTCTTAGGAAACATAAAAGGGAGGTGGTTAGAAATTTTAAAAAGTAGTTTTGTTCCTATTAATTTTTCTTTCAATTTAAAGACTTTCTGAAGACAAAGTTAAATGGATGATTTAATTGAACTACAAGAAGAAGAAATGCAATCTAATTTGACAATTATAGTATTGTTGATATAGCAGTTAAAACATTGGATGTGTCTAAGCACTTTAGAGATATATTTTTACCCCTGTTCTGTTTACCATTGATGTTGTCACTTTTCTATCCATCAGGGCGATTCCATAACCAAATGGTCAACGGATGAGTTTCTCATGTTCAAAGATGGCTCAGTATGGAGACCGCCCCCTATCAATCCGTACCAGCAAGGTATGCCGGACGCCCTGGCACCAAAGCACGCCCTCAACAAAGCTCCTCTTCCACCACCTGATCTCCCAAAGAAGAAAATGCTCACAAATCAGTAAGTGCATTTCTCATTATTTTGCTCAAGTGGACATTAAATTCCACACCGTTTGCAGTATTCAAGTCAATGTTGGTTCCCAAAATCAATCATAACTCTTGTAATTAATTGCAATTTCACACACAATTACTACTGGACCCCGTCTTGCAAAGAGTTGCGGTTGATTTTATCAACCACAACTATGGACGGCCAGCAACGTCAAAATCTAAAATGCACTTTTGTTCGAAATATTTTCTAGATATGTATAGTCATACATTTATCGTTCACTTGAAGATTCAGTGTGATTCTCTATGTTTGCTAAGGAGATTGCGCAAATTTTGTATTAAAAAAAATTATGGTATGGATGGATTTCCATACAGTTAAGATTGATTGGTTCAATCGTAACTCTTTGTAAGATGGGCCCTGGTCTATATCTTGAAAACAAAAAGATAAAAATTATTTGCTATTTTGAAAAATTTGCAATTGATTGCAAATAATCTCTTGCAGCACCCTGTTAGTCAAATCTTTGTGAAACACCCCCATTATAAAAATATGATAAGCATAATACCCGTAATGAATATCATGTGCCGGCTATTGCCCAATCACAAGCGAGTATTATAAATGGCTATCTAATTTTGACCTTGTTTTTTCCTTGCAGTCAAAGGGATAAGCTAGAGGACATGTTGAGGGCGATTACAATGGACAGGTATAAGATAGGAGAGACGATGGTGTACTGCCTGGACCATGCAGACTCGGCAGAGGAGATTGTTGAATGTATCGCCGAATCTTTGGCTATTCTAGAAACACCTCTCCCTAAAAAGGTAAGTGCTTGGGTCTCTTTTCCAACATGATTTCTCAACTGGATGTTAAGTCCTTGAGGCTATCCTATGATAGTTTATGCTTCTGTGCACCGTAGATGGTGTTTGGAGGTATATTGTTTTGTTTTTGTTGTTGCTTTGTGGGGTTTTTTTTGGGGGGGTTGACTGTCAATCCACTCATCCAATCACGTTATTCACAATAAGTAAAGACCATTTAAACTTCAACCTTGATCCAAATATGATATAGGAGTGAGAATGGTCAGATAGTTTAATGGGCATTTCAGAGGTCTGACAATCCAAATCTAAGTAGTATAAAATCTAGAAAACAGGCCAGTTTCAACTCCGGTTTCAGCTCCTTTCAATCTCTTGCCCCCCGTCTTTGGAACAAACTCCCTCCATCTCTTCGAAACTTCTCTTCTCTTGACCTCTTCAAGAAATTTCTAAAAACACACTTGTATAACCATAAACCTTAACTTGTCTTATGCAATCAACAGCGCTTTGTATCCTCTGGAAAAAGCGCTTTTTAAATCCAATTAGTATTTATTATTATTAGAATAGGGCAAGGTCACAGTTTAAAGTCTATGTTTATGCCTCTGCCCACCAAAGCTGGTTGCAGGGGGGGGGGGCATTATGTCTTTGGGTTGTCAGTTCTTACACTACTTCTCTGTCTAAATATACTTAAAGGAGTGATGATCTATCTAATAAACTCAAATAATTTGATTTGTTCTATTGAAGCTCACAGGGTCATGTCAGTTGCATATTGTTTTTTCCTCCATCTTTAGATTGGACGATTCTTCTTAGTGTCGGACATCCTCTTTAACTCCAGTACCAAGGTAGCCAATGCCTCTTTCTTCCGCAAGTACTTTGAGAACCATCTACCAGTCATAATGCAAGATGTCCGAGAGACGTACAAAAGTATTCAACAGAGACTGAAAGCTGAGCAATTCAAGGTTAAAATTACCTCTTTGTAAAAGCAGGTCCTTGCATGACTGATTCAAATACAATAGAGGAAAGACTGATAATCATGGTAGTTTTTCACAAAGCATTTTGTCAATGGTTTTCATTGACAAATGTTATTAGCTATTGAAATTCTTAATATCTGGGGAGTGTTTCATCAACAATTTGTCTGACAAGTTGGCAGATCTGACAACTTTCCTTGATTCTGATTGGCTGATTAAACATCTGACAAGTCCTTTCATGAGGCAATCCCCTGATTGCCAGAGATCAAATTTGAAATTAAAATCAAGTTACCTTTGGGCAATTCCATAAAATAGTCCTTCTTGTGGATATCTGACCCCCCACTTTTCTACATTCTTACATGTATATCCATGTACAAACTGCTCAGATCATAATTCATTTTAGAGCATTGTAAAATGAATAGTGGAATGTCAGTGAAAATTATTTCAGGGACATTCCACTAGGAGTGAGATGTACATAGAATTCCTCTTCATGAAATGCTGCCCTAAATGGCAAGCAATTTCGCATCCAATGAATTCTGTTTAATTGCAAGACTATAATCCATATTGATGGATAAGTATGTTAAGATTGTATAATGTATTTGATATGACTGCCCGTTTGCATATAAAGATTGATAACTTTTAACATTATTTTGACCTTTGGCCTCTGTAGCAACGGGTGATGGCTTGCTTCAGGAGTTGGAATGACTGGGCCGTGTATCCCAATGACTTCCTGGTCCGTCTTCAGAACATCTTCCTCGGGTTCCTAGACCATGACTCTGCTAAGGAGGACATACAGATTAAAGACCCAGAGGTTAGTATCCAGTTTTCTTGCATTTTCAAGGTTTTTATATTTACAAAAAGAAATTCTCATCTGGGTCCCGTAACACAAAGGTTAGCAATTGATCGTATGCTGGATTTTCACGATTGTACAATGTAGGCAATCAATCATAGAAAAATGTTCTACGATCATTGCTAAGCTTTGTGTTACGGGCCCCTGTTTGGTCTATCATTAACAGACATTATGCTCTGGTATGCATTTTCCAGATTCTTTTTAAAAATGGCTTTCCAACATGCTTATAATTCTGAAACCTACAGCTCTGGACTAGTTTTTACCATGTTTTATTTCCTTTCTTAATTGGTGCAGCTTTCTAACTCTATGTGTATTTGGATTATATGAAAAAAAATCTTATAATCTTGGTGAAGTAAGATTTTATTGTTATTGTTTTTAAATTAAATTTCACTATTTGCTAGAACATCAGACAAACAGCAATAGTAGATTACACCAAACAGTTCCCACTGTGTATTGTTATCATGCAATGTTTTTGATATGTCATGTAAATCCCAAAACAGATTATCTCATGGACGATAATAAATTGAATTGAATCATAACAGAGATTGATAACACCCCCCCCCCCCATTTTGTCATCCCACCAGGCCCTTGCTCAACCAGAGGTTGATCTGGATGGCATACCAGTTGATGAAGCCAAGAAGACCAAGGTTGATGCAGCAGATTTTGATGGTGTCCCCCTGGAAGATGAACAAGATCTTGATGGTGCCCCTAGTAAGGAGTTGTTCCATTGTCTACAATGTCCACTCCATGTTATTTGGTGCTCTGGGGCCCGTTGCAGAAAGAGTTGCATTTAAACGCAATCCAAAAAATCAATTGCAAGTCCCAAATGCGCGCTGTTGATTGGTTGAAAATCAAGTTGCGCATGATTTTTAGAGTTGCGAATGATTGCAACTCTTTCTACAACGAGCCCCTGAACATCACATTCCATGTTCTTGGATGATGATGTACAATCAAAATATGATGAAGCAATTGGAAATAGTATTAAAAAAAAATTCATACTTAAAAAAATAGAAATGCTTCGATTCAGATTAAGCTTACCAAACTCGTACTAAACACTCTGAATAAGTTTAAATTCACTTATGCACTATTTTGTTGGATTTTGCCTTTTCTTGATTTTCTCTTTATTTTGAGTAATTCATTTATTTAGGGGGTGGAGGGGAGGGGGCTTTAAAATTTGCACACTTTTCGTGAAATGTGATTTTTTTTTCCGTAAGGCTGGAAACTAGGAATGCTAAGCTTAACCGGATAACCTGTTTTCTATTCACCAGTTCCCACAGAAGGTGCAGAAGATCTTGACGGTGCCCCTCTAGATGGTGACCCCATTGATGGTGCCCCTATTGACGGTGCCCCTATTGACGGTGCCCCTATTGACGGTGCTCCCATTGACGGCGCCCCCATTCAGGATGACGACGACCAGAGATCGCTCACAAGCAGCGGTGGATTGAAATCAGATGAGAGCAAAGGATTTAAGGTAAGGAACCCCAAGGATTGATTGCATTGTACAGTGAAACCTGCCCATAGCAACAACACATGGGAAACGGATCAAACAAACCAACTTTAACAGGGCCCCCGTCTTACAAAGAGTTGTGATTAATCTGATCAATCTCAATTATGGAAAGTCAGCAAGGTCAACATCTAAACTGCATGATAGTTCAAAATGTTTTCTAGATATGATGTATATTCATAAATTCATTGTTTTCTTGATTATTTGGTGTGTTTGCCTTTGTTTGCAAAGGACATCTTGCATATTTCCTGTCGAAAAAATTATGACACTGATGGATTTCCATAAGAGTTACGATTGATGGGATCATTCGTAACTCTTTGTAAGATGGGGCCCAGAACATGAACATATGACATTCATGCATATTTATTGCATTTAAAAAGATATAGTTCATATATTTTATAAAAAAAGTGAGAAGTTATCAAGATTGTTTGATTGTTTTTCTTCAGGTTGCACCTTCCAAGTGGGAAACTGTTGACTCGTCTTTGTTGGAAGCCCAAGCCATGACAACATCAAAATGGGAAACATTGGCAGAGGAAGAAGATGAAGTAGAAGAGCAAGAAGAACAAAATGAAGAGTAAGTGAAAACAAATTTAAATAGATTGATTGTTTGACTCATTTAGATAGATGTATAGATTGGCGGATGGGCTGGTAGGTGGATGGGTGGATGGATGGATGGGTGGGTGGATGGATGGATGGGTGGATGGAAGGAAGGGTGGATGGATGGATGGATGGATGGATGGATGGATGGAAGGGTGGATGGATGGATGGATGGAAGGGTGGATGGATGGATGGATGGATGGAAGGGTGGATGGATGGATGGATGGATGGATGGGTGGATGGATGGATGGAAGGGTGGATGGATGGATGGATGGATGGAAAGGTAGATGGATGGATGGATGGAATTTGTATCAGATAGATTATAAATTGAGTAGGTAGAAAACGGTTTAACAGTGTGTTAAACAAGATTAAATTACGATTTTAAAACTAATATTTACCATTCTAGATGATGCATTCACTACACAACTGATAAAGACAGATTGTCCTCTTTTTTCTCCCCCTTGTCTGAAATATGACCCTGATTGAAAATTATTTAATTTAAATTTTGTGTAGATTGGTAGATGTGGATGTTGTATTTTTTCAAAGTTTTTGATTATGCACTACTCTTTTGTCATACTCTGTCAGAGGAAATGAGTTTTAATTGTTCTGTTGGGTTTTAAAGCTTTTTTTTATATTTAACTCCTTTTTTATTTCTTTTTGTTTTAACCTTGAATTTTTGCAGAGAGGAGATGGAAGAAAGAGACGAGAATGGAGAAGATGGAGAGGACAGTGTACAGTCTTTAGCAACAGACTTCTATAAATCATCTGAAATGAATGAAATCAAGAGAGCAAAACTCAGGGAAATCGAGGTAAGAGTTTATCCAAAATTCAGTTTTAAATTAGTTAATGCCAACCTTCCTTTTTCTATGTCACCTGAACTGTAAAATAACAAGGTGCAAAACCAGCACCTAATAAAGACTCCCTGTTTAGTTGAACTTGCCTTGGTTGAATATGCATATATTTGGTTCCACGACATCTGTGGCCCGAAACACAAAGCTTAGCAATGGTCGTAGAACATTTTTCTACGATAGTTTCCATTGGTTTCAATGTACAATCAATCGTAGAAATCGAGCGTACGATTAATCACTGACCTTTATGTGTGTACGGGACCCTGGTCTGGCGAAAATTTGCTCCGCTTGCGATTCCACATGTTAATGGAATCACCAACTGCAATCCTGGATTTAACATTATACCCTATCCTAAACATAACATAAAACCCTATTGCATCCCTAACCATCGATCTTAGACGAAATAAAGGCCGGAGCAAGTATTGTGTCATGATATTTTCCCAAGTCATCGATCTTTTCATGTCATCTTCTATTGTTTTTAATTTCTTCTTAAATCTATTTTCCCCTTAGTCAAAGCTATTTCTTTGGCCCCAAAAGATATGACATCAACAGTTTGATGGCATCACATGGACATGAACCAAAGAGGTGCCTATCTAATGGTTACTTTTATTTTGCGTTTATCTGTTACCTAGGTGAAAGTGATGAAATTCCAAGATGATGTTGAGTCCGGTAGAAGAAGCAGGAAGAAGGACATGACATTACAGGAGCAGGTAGAAAGATACAGACATAAACTCATGCAGAAGGTGAGAAAGATGCTATGCTTCATTAAACGTTCCCTTGGTTTGCATGTGTGTTTAAATTCAAATATGCATCTTAAACCTTAGGATTGGCCTGTGACCCGAATTTAGAATTTAAACATAGAATTTGATGCTAGTATTGAGACATGGAATATCTTACTGTGTAATGTAATAAATGATCTTTCGAATACCCAGATGTTCAAACCTGTGACTATGCTATCATCCTTATTAGAAGAAAAGCAAATTCAATATCTAGTCATAATGACATACAAATCGAATCATTGGCTACAATTTTGAATTAATTTGTCCTTTACTAAAAAATAAAGGCTTGCAATCATCCAAAGTTGTATTTTTTGTTAGTATTCTTTCAATTTATTTGAACCTCATATAAAAATATACTTTTCATTTACATTTTCAGAAAATGAGAGGAATATGATTTGTTCCAAATTTGGTTGTAATGTGTGCGGTGGCCTTTACATATTTTTGTTCATATGACAGTTGAGAAATAAACATTGTGAGCTTTGAACATTAAAACATTATTGCCATGTGTGGTAAAATCCTGAAAAATGACCACCCAAGAGTTTATGTGTATGAATTAGTAATAAGATTTGTAAGTGGCAAATATTTTGGTATAAAATTGCAAAAATTGGACAGAATTAGCATGTCCTTGTAGCCAGGTGTATTGTCTTTGTCCAAACAATGATAATACTCTGTTCCACATGTGAATGTCTGTGGTGGGTTTTTTTTTTCATGTGATCACTCTTTCAGCTTTGATTTCATGAATCCAGCATTAGATCTCTTTAAATAAACCAAACCTAGATCTGCGATGATATGAATTTTATAGACTTTCTCATTCAATTACTGTTCACTGCAACTAAGATGTTTAACTTTGAACTTACAGTATTCATGTATTAGCGGAAACAATCTCTTAATGTTTGTTTTTGTGCTAGGAAAAGGAAAAAGAAGCCGAGAGACAGAGATCAAAGAACAAGGACAGGGAAAGAGATCGGCTCAAGGAGTTCGAAAGAGCTCGTGAAAGGGAACGCGAGAGATTCGCCAAGGAACTAGAGGGTAGCTCCGGAGAGGAAGAAATGATGCCCATCCCGTCCTCAAGGCGAGATCGCGACCGAAAGCGTCGCAGATCGCGCACCAGGTCGCGATCACGATCCCCGTCGAGCAGGCGCAGCACCAGCCGGAAAGGGTCCCCCGACTCGCTGTCAGTTCTCAGGGAATACTCCGACTCTCCGTCAAGTCGTTCCCATCGCTCAGGGTCACACTCTCCCAAGAGGACACCGAGCCACAGATCAAGATCGCCCAAGAAATCTCGCAGGTCAAGGTCACGATCAAGGTCACCGAGGAGGAGAAGGTCACCTTCACCAGGTAGAAGGTTGCAGAGGTCAAGGTCAAGGTCCCCACATAGGAGGTCAAGCCATAAGAAGAAAAGCAAACACTGACACCAGGAGCTGAGATAAAAGACTCTTTGGACATTCCTTTGTCTAATTATGTTCTTGAAGGCAATTTGGTTAGACAAAGAACATTATGACTCTACACTTGTGAAATTATCAATCTGAATTATGATTCTACTTTTTCTATTTCGTCCTATACAGAACTGTTATAATCTGAGTCTGTGTATCGATCCTGCCTTGAATGACAACTCTTCATATAGAACTCTGTAATCTTTGATAATAGCCATAAGATATTTGCTACCAAAACTGCACAGTCCCTTTGCAAAGCAAATGGAATTCACAGAATTCAATCATCACTGGTTTAATTCATTTGGTACAGAATATGAGATGCTGCATTTCCAGTAACTTTCCACTGTCTAGTTTTTATTATCAATTTTGTGGACTTATTGCAAGCTGCATTGTTAAATTTGAACCTGGAGCACTTCAAGTTTTCATTCTTCCTCCTTCATAAACCTGTATGGTATAGTATACAAGTAATGCACGTAAGCGTGTGCATGCAGGGCCAAATAATGAACGATGTGCGAAAAGAGCCAATAGATATACCGCACCAAGGTGCGCAGGACTGAGTGCGGTATATCCATTTGGCGAGTCGAGCACAGAGTTCAATAGTTAGGTCCTCTACGCACAAGAATGTGTGCATTGTTTGTTTCCCCCCCCCCCCATGTTACTGATTTGCCCCAAATGCTATATTTTATCTACATTCTAGATAATTCCAGACGTTGCACTATCCTGCAATCTGGCGTCAGAGTGCAGGATAGTACATTTGGTATGACGTAAGACGCAATTCGCTGAATATCATGTGGTCCGATTTGGACCAATCAGATTACAGAACATTCTTGGGAGTTGTGTAATGTTACCTATTCCACTGTTGAAACCCTACTCCATAATGCATGATAAATGTGACCCTTTAACCCAAAACCAACATTAAGTCACGAGAGAAGTTTCTCTGAAGAAAGCTGCAATAGTAATTTAGTCTTCAAAAAGTTAAAATTTAGAAATTCAGCTTGTTTATAGGAATAATGCTATTTCAACATGCTGTCAAAATTTAAAGTTGTAAACTTAAGACAAGATTCAAGATTTTTCATCAAGATGTTCCTTCACTGCTTGGAAGTTTCATTGCAGGTGTACTCATGATTTAGTGAACCACATAATTCAAACCCTTTTTTTTCTCATTCTTTGAAGCTCTCACTGATTGTTTTTTACATTCAACCAAGTATTTATGTCGGTTATTATTGATTAATTTTGACAAGGTATATAATATTTCAAAGCTTAGGGTGTGCTTTGAATCTCAATGAATAAATAAAATTCATTCTGTGAGACATATTATTGGTGTTGGATTGGCAGGTCACTAGGTTATAATTTTTGTTGCTAGGCTAGCTAGGCCATGATTCTTTGTTTGCAAGGATTTAAAACATTTGCTTATCTGTAGAAAGACCACTAGTTGTTCCCTCTTTTTTTACTGTTTGAGCAATGTTAGACTGGCTGATTATGCTTCTACACACATTTGCCCTCGACTCCATTTTTCAGGTTGTGGGCCAAGTGTCTAATGCAGAGCTGCCAAGTAGTACTGATTTTCCGTATTTTGTACTTAAAATAGAGAAGAATACTGATGGTTTCATGCAAAATACTGATTTCTTAAGTTTCAGTTTATGTGTTGTCCTATGGTATTCCTGTGAAAATACTAATTTCCTCACCAAAATATGAATTTTCAGCCTTGAAAATACTGAAATGTGCTTGTTCAGGTTGGCAGCTCTGCTAATGGGTTAACCAATAATTTAATGAGCCAGCCATAGAGGGGAAATATTTTAGCTATACCTCATGGCTATATGCTAACAATTATGATCGAGTTCTACGATCCATTTCCAGAGCATTTTTTTTGGTTGAAACTATTATCATTCACTGAGTCCTAATTAAGAGCATGTCCCACGCCCAGTGCTTCTAATCAAACAAATTCTACATATTTATTTATTGGCCATTACTGTGCCAGGGGGTTGTCCCCTTCCAAATTTTACAAAATTTTATAGAACCTATGTTTTTTAACATGACATGACAATTTGGTTGTGTTTTCAGATGATGTAGGTTTCTAACATATTTTGCGTAATGCATCTAACTGAACTAATCAATGAGAGCTAGTTTGACTTCAGATTTTTGTTTTCCCCTAGTCTAACCGTTTCATCCATCCATCTGTTTTCTATTTTGTTTTTACAAAAGTATGAAATAGTAACCGTCTTCATTAGAAAAAAAAATTTCTGAGTAATTTTCAACTATATTGTGAGTTTTCATGCCATAATCACTTTCATGCTATGAAAAGTAATATAAACTATTGATATCCAAAGAACTTAGTGAAACTACAGGAAGTTTTGATCTATGAAGGTTTAGACATTCACCTTGAATATTTGGCAGCTGTCCAAATAGGGACAGTCCCTATTTTTCAGATGGAAAACCAATGATGTTTCACCCTGTTTACCTATTTTTGTGAAAATTTGTCTGTAGGGTTGTGTAGAAAGTGTAGGTTGGCAAGTGGCCCAAAGTAAGAATTGGCATGCCACAATATAGCACTGACCGAACCATTTACAGGAGTGTGCACATTCCTATGCATGCTACGGTATAGGTTAGGCCTATGTCATCCAATTTTTCATTTTGACTGGTGACTTGCCTTGGATTTATTTTAGGCGGAGACGGGTGGACCACCAAAATAAGGAAATACATTAGAATATCAACCCTATTTCGGGCCTGCATTTCCTTATCGAGATTTTACATAGAAACTTCCACATGTATGCATTGTGTGCCATGCAAATTACTCGGCTGCAGAATTGCTGCAATATCAATCGATCATGATCGCACACAGAACAAAATGGCTGTGCCCTTGCTTAGGGATTATAAAGTATTGGGCCGATAATTTCAAGCAAGAAAATTAAAAAATTTTGCTCTATACTACTATTTTTGTGGTTCCACTTTGTTGAATTATCGTTTAGAAATATAGTATCATGTGAAAGTTTTTGTATATAGATCTAGATCAGGAAATGAAGGCTTGACAGTTGTTGATATCCTTTGATAACACTGAATTTCTCATGATTGTTGTAGTTTCAGCAGTCCACTGGTGTGGAAAGAATTGCACTGGTGATTAACGGTCTCAGGCGGGCACCAGAGGACTGCCCACTTTGAGTCTGGCCGAGTATAGATGATATCACATTCCCATGATAGGTGTCTCCAAATTCCACATGAGCTTAATTTGCTGGCTACAGCACAATCGCTGTCCAAGTTTCATTATCCTAAATAAATGTGAGTGACCTTTACATAGAGGCCAGTTGGGTGGCACATCACACATAAAAGGGCCTCTTCTGTTTTCTCATTTTAGGCAGTACATCTTTACAGGCTCCTTAGAACAGCAGTTCAGGGTATATCACTACTGAACTTGGACAAAATTGCTTGCCTATACAAATTCTTTTGCACAACTGCAAACTTTTTTACCTTATTTTTTGTTGATGTTGCTTATTGCATACAATTTTTTTTGGGGGGGGGATAAAAAAACTGTAGGTCTCATTTTCTCCCCCGAATCGCATTATTCATCGAAAAGTTAAAAACATGTTTTCACCAAAATAACTTTTTTAATCCCTAAAAATACTGAGGTTGGCACTTCTGCCTTTATGCTGTTCAATAATGAGAGAAATGATTAACAATTATACTTGCTTATAAAGTGCTTAACCCTTTCTTGATCAGAAATCTTTGATCATTCAACGATAATGTTCATATGCTTTGTTTGACATGTAAGATTTTATTATTTTTTTTTATTTCGATGTACCCTGTAGCAGTATCATCACTGAAGGCTATTCACTTGTAGTTGCAGCAAATAGGTATTGAAGGTTGATTGTCACTATACCATGCAAGAGATCTATCTGGTTCATTTGCATAAAACTGCATGTAACCGTGTTTAATCATGGAATCTCAGCTGAAAGCCACACTGGAGATTGCCGACACAGATTGGCACATGTGGGACAGTGTAATATTGCTTGATAAAAAAAAACCTTTAATTGGGCTGAAATAATATCCTTGTGTTCATTTCTCAGCAATGAACAATTTTACAAGAATTATTTGGGGCATTTTTTTGTTAATACAAACACTTGGGTAGCCATTATATGGGATTCTCTTCAAGGTCCTGTTCAGAATGTTATACAACACAAATCTACATGTAATCCTAGTCTACATACAGACCTGTGATTTTCATTTAGTGCATGAAGAAGAGTCTGAAGTAGGGAGACTAGATTCACTTGTGTACTGTGGCTGTTTTACCCTGTTCAACACAGAGGCCCGTATTCTGAAGTCGGGTATAACTTAAACTCCGGTTTAAAGATGTGATTTAAGTATGGATAGCCAATTTAAGTCACTAACAGTAGAGATATCATATTTCAGCTCATTTGGTTCTCAAATCATTCATAATTGTCTAGGAAGTATAAATAGATGATTGTCTTCACAATCGATGAATCAGGAAAGAGTACAGTAAACTCAAGAAACATACAACTTAACATCAATTTTGAAACTTTTGGCTAACATAAGTTTAGCACAGAGTTAGAGCATGGTCTAAATTAAACCTGACTTCCAAATACGGGCCAGAGGGTCTGGAGACTAGTCTAAACATGGTCAAGTTTCTCAAAGTGTTGAATTTGAGTTTGCTTGCAGATTAATCTGCTAAACGTCAAGATCCAAGCAGTCCCTGTACAAAGCCTATGTGAATTTCATAATGTAGCAATCGGTTAAGAAATGTACTCACCGTCCATGCTAATGTGTCCATTGTCTGACTTTCCAACCAATGTATTCTAATGTGAATAGTTTGTCCTTAAATCTCCAATGTTCATTCATTACTTTCAAATTCTCTCCAAATAGACCAGTTCGTAGTTACTTCATGGACAATTTTGGTCAAATGACCTTTCATTTCTTTCATTATGATAGGCAGATTTCAAAGCAAGATACTTGTAAGCTTGCCTTACATAGCAGGCGGGATAGCAGGATGAAGAGATTGAATAGACCAGGTGACTAGAATAGCACACCAAATGAACACTTTATGAAGGTATTTGTTGCATTCCTACATTGAATGCAGATCATAGCATGTTGCACAATGTACTTGGCATACTGTGAAATACCAGTCGTTCGTGGACGCATTGCTGTTTTTTGTGGATGTAAATGAAAACTACAATTCAAAAGAATATATGAATAATCAAGACATCAAAGTTGGTGCTTATCTCATTAGATTTTAAACCACCATGTCACTTTAGTACAAATGACCTTCCTCTGATCATGCGTAGAATATTTTGATCATGCGCAGAAAGGAACTACGAACTGGCTTATTACATGAAGAGTGTGTCAATATTCTTGTGCAGGAAGATGTATGAAGCTATATATCCTATGTTGAAATGAAAAGGGACTCTTTAAAAGTTATCTTTGATTTTGTATATTGTATTTGGTGAAAATACAGTTGTGAATATTTTTCAACATACAGTGTATTGTTCTCTTGTAATTTCTGAAGTATCTTTATTTTGTTTTTCTATGTATGAATAGTTTTAATTTATGCATTCTGATTTTTTTATATACTTTTATTCATTCTATTTTTTTTTGTGGGAGGGGGGGGGGGGTGTTTCTGCTATTGAATGCATCTGTGTCCAATGCCATATTGCATAACGTTTGTTGACAATTCACCATGATCTTTGCTATTGTATGAAGATACTAAAATGATAGCATTTGATTGTAGATGTAAAAAAATCATTGTGATAGAATTTAACATTTATTTATTAACAACAAATTAAAGATTGTGTTAGGTCAGTGTAGTCGCTGAAATCACTCTTCAAAATGTAGGGAGATGATGATGATGATGATGATGATGATGATGTTGGTGATGATGATGATGATGGTGATGATGATGATGATGGTGGTGGTAGTGATGATGATGATGGTGATAGTGATGGTGATGATGATGATGGTGATAGTGATGGTGATGATGATGATGGTGATAGTGATGATGATGATGATGGGGATAATGGTGATGATGATGATGATGATGGTGATAGGGATGATGGTGATGATGATGATGATGGGGATAATGGTGATGATGATGATTATGATGGTGATAGGGATGATGATGATGGTGATAGGGATGATGATGATGATGACGATGGGGATAATGGTAATGATGATGATGATGGTGATGATGATGGTGATGATGATGATGGTGATGATGATGGGGATGATGATAGGAATGATGAGGAGTATGATAATGATCAATATCCCAAATTACATTGAACTAAAATGAAATTAAACTAAAAAAAATGAAAGACATGGTATGGTGTATTAAAGATAGGTGGCAAAAGGGAGGAGGAATGTAGTATTAGCCATGAATGTCACGTTAGAGAGCAACCCCCAAAATTCTATGCAAAGTTTTCCATGGTGCTCATTTAAAGTAAACGGACTAAGATGTGATTTCAAAATGTTCAATTTTTATCAACTTTGAAAAAAAGTGGGAAAGATATGGAATTTTCAAGGAAGATTGATTGAGTGAGGGAAATTGAGTGATCGCAAAAGAGTTTTAGCTGACGATGTTAATAAGTCTTAATCTTATTCCGCCAACATACTGTTTAGAATGTTATATATATTCCCAGGGGTACTGTCATCCCCACAGGCTGGACACCCCCTGATTGCTTTGCCTGTCCACAAAAGCACGAAAAGGGGGAATGTTTTTTCACGATTGGGTATCAAAATTGTCAAAGCCCTGCGCTTTTGATGTATGGTGTATGTTTACCCAATCATGAAACTAAAAAAATGTAAGTTTAGTTGGAAGAAAACCAGTTAAGGTACTCTGAGATCGAAGAAAGATGGCTCTTTTCGGCGTCTGTTTATCGAGTGCATGATGTGTACATGGAATGGCTCTCTCCTATGAGGCGTCATCGTGGAATTGAAAACAAATATTGTAATTTTATGTGATAAATTAGAACCTAATTGTCTATTTACTTTAACTAAATTGTGGGTCCCGGCATTGGGGGACACCAACAAATAAAACTTGCCTGGTACTAGTATATTGACCTAATAGAGACAAGGACTGTGCAATGAAGCGGATATGTATCTCACAAATCAGATCATGCGAGCGCGAAGCGCGAGCTGAAATTTTTTATATTCAAACCGAAAAAGGGGAAGATATAAGCAAACTTTTGTAATAATGACTAATAAAAAAAAACATGGTGAGCGCCAAATTCATGTATACATTGACCCCAAACAGGGAGATTTTAAGGACTATTTTTTTAAGGAATTCATTATTTAGATGATATCACCACCGGTATCACCATAGTCATCTAATGCAAGCGCCAAGCGCATACCGTTTTTTTTTTTCTTTTTTTTTAGAGTTATGCCTTTACACATGCAACTTTTTTGTAGTCTTTATATACTTATCATGACCATGATACGTATCTAACTAATAAAATATTGCAATTGCGAAGCGCGAGCTGAAACTTTTTGATATTCAGACCTGAAGTGGGCCGTTCCTGCTATTTTTTATTTAAATAATAATAATAAAAATTTATTCATTCAAGGTCAGGAACTAAAACTGCACTCTTTCCGTTTCATAATTATGACGCCTGCATGGATTTTGTCTTAAATACTCGAAATCTTCATTATTCTGTCTCTCCCTTTATTTCTTAACACCCAGGTTTTTGCGCCCTTGTACGCTGTAAAAATTGCGGTGTTAAAACTGACACCGACCACACCCTGAGGTATTAAAATTACACCCTAGAGATTAAACATAACACCAAAGAGTGTAAATGTAACAGCAAAATGTGTTGTAATAACACAGGTGTAAACTAACACCACCAATTTAACACCGGTTTTAAATAAATGGTGTGGTCCTCTATGTACACCGGTTAACACCACAGTTTTTGCTGTGTGTAGCCCCTGGTGGTTACATTAATTGTGAAGAATGGATCCGCATTGTCTCAATCTTTGTTGTTACCATGCAGTATTCTTTCCCAGTCTGTTTAATGAAAACTTGCTAGGCCTAGCTAGGCCTAAATGAAAGAACTCATCCAATATCTCATTGGGTGATTTCATTTTCAGTGTTGGCCTTTTGGTGTTAGTGTTATAGGTTAATTTTAACAACATAAAACTCTATAGTTGTTGAGATGTATAGTGTGATCTGGATCAGTTTTACAAACTCAGAATCGGGTTTTGTAGCTGAAGCAATCCAAATTCCAACACCAACACCATACCAGACTTGAAATTGATATTTGTCTTATTGCAAACAATCAGAAGTCCGATTTTCTGATTTTAAAATCAATATAGAACTTAAATAAATTCATATTCATAGTTTATTTTAGAATCTGTCTGATGCAGCTTATTTGGGGCCGTCTTTCTCCCAAAGTTGTCCAAAATTATTACACAGCAAAACAAAAACGGTACATAGAGGACCACACCAGTTATTTTACACCGGTGTTGAATTGGTGGTGTTAGTTTAGGTGTTATTACAACACCTTTGGTTGTTACATTTACACTCTTTAGTGTTGTGTTCAATCTTTAGGGTGTAATTTCAACACCTCAGGGTGTGGTCCTCTATTAACACCAATTGGTGTCAGTTACACCACAGTTTTTACAGTGTACCATGCTTGTGCCCAATATTAGAAGTGATAATGGAATTTGCCTTCCTTTATTAAAAATGATAACGCCGAACTTGTTCTTTCAAAGCCTTTCCGCATGATATATTTATTCATTTAAAAAAAATCACCAACTAACAACGATACGATTTCCCACTCTCAAGATTAATTAGTCATTGTTGCCGGCATTGTTATGTTGGTTTAAGTTTTAATAAAGGACAAGTCCACCTCGACAAAAGTTGATTTGAATAAGAAGAGAAAAATCCAACAACAATATGAAAATTTCATCAAAGTCGGATGTAAAATAAAAAAAGTTACGATGGCATTTCTAAATTTTGCACAAACTGAAACAGTCATATTATGCACATCATGTTCGGCATGCAAATAAGGCGACTCTGATGACGTCATCCACTCACTATTTCTTTTGAATTTTATTAAATGAAATATTCTAATTTTCTCCTCATTGTCAAGTGAAACAAATATTAAAGGACAAGTCCACCCCAATAAAAAAGTAGATTTGAATAAAAAGAGAAAAATCCAACAAGCATAACACTGAAAATTTCATCAAAATCGGATATAAAAAAAGAAAGTTATGACCTTTTAAAGTTTCGATTAATTTCACAAAACAGTTATTTGCACATCCTGGTCGGTATGCAAATGAGGGGACTGATGACATCACTCACTCACTATTTCTTTTATAATTTGAAATATTCTAATTTTCTCCTCATTTCCTGTGAAACAAAGTTTTATTCCTCCTTGAATTTGTGGCATTACCATTGTTATAACATTTTATGGTTCAGTTAAGTTGGTCCTTGATGTCAAATTGGTAAAAACTGAAATATTGTATAAATCAAACAAAATAAAAACAAAAGAAATACTGTGAGTGAGTGATGTCATCAGTCCCCTCATTTGCATATGGACATCATCGACTCACTCATTTGCATGCCACTGAGTTGCTGTTTTGTGAAAAACAAGCAAAATTTTAAAATGTCATAACTTTCTTATTTTACATTCGACTTTGATAAAATTTTAGTATTATGCTTGTTTGATTTTTCTCTATTTACTCGAGTCAACATTTCTCTTGGGTGGACTTGACCTTTAAATCCTCCCACCAGGCGCGTACGCAGGATTTTTGAAAGGGGGGGGGGTTTCGAGCTGATTTTTTTTTAAATCTCCCGCCCAGTCTCTAAAAAGTGATGAGCGGGGGGGGGGGGGAGGCGATGATTTTTTTTTTCAGCGCTGCAAATAAGACAATAACATTTAAGTGGGGATGGGTATGTAACAGTGCGGTCATGACCCGCGAGCGAGCAGAAATGTTCTCGTTTTTGCGTTGAAAACATAACCTTTTTGTCAATAGTTTGTTGGTATCATAGTCGATGCTACATGTCCTTCGGATCGTAGCACTCATGATTATGGCCAACCGCGTAGCCGGGATTTCATTTTGGAGGGGGCGGTAAATGCACGCGAAGCGTGCCAACACTTACAAAGCGCGCGAAGCGCGCTCCCTAGGGGGTGGGTGCAGGGAGGGGGAGTTTCCCCCTCCCCCGCGAAGCTTTTAGTGTTTCATAAATTAAAATGAAAAGGAGCCGTTTCTCTTGTCTCAAGTACCTCCAATTCGGTTGACTATATTGCGATTTTGAACCTTGTTTTCAAAAGTGATTGTAAACGCACAAAAGAGGTATATACAATGGAGGAAATTAAAATGATAATAACTCCGCGCGAAGCGCGGAAGCTAAAGTGATTTATAAATTTTTCTTGCCATAAAAAGGGTCCCGAGAAAAGGGTATTCTCAAAGATATATTGAAACTTTCTTTGGAAAGATCAGATTTGATTACAAACAATTTAGCATCAGTGCATATTTTTAACTCGCAAAACAGAGGAGAAGATTGGTAGAGGAAGATATTCCTCCCCGCGATGAGCAATGAAACTCTGAAATTTCAAAGGGCGGACGTTTCATCAAATGTAGATATCTCTAATACCCAATCGTCTCTAATTCAATTGATTTTCTAAGATTATTGAACTTCATTACAAGGAAAATAGTGCGCATAAAGTTGAAACTTCTGTGATTTATTGAAATTATCTATCTATATAATAAAGGATGATTAATTTTTTTTGACTTATCCTGAAGCGCTTCATTTTGAATATAAAGAAACTTAAGTGTCATTCAAAATTTCAAACTGAGGGCGCAAAACAGGACAGGAGATGAATGTATACAGGGAAATTTGATAAAAAAATATTGTACTTTTTTATTTAATACGACACGAATTCCATACCTTCCTCTTTTTAAATTAGGAACCTGTTTGCCCCCAAATTATGGTTGTTTATAGTAATGAGCTGAAAAGCGGGAGAAGCTGACTTTATGGAGGTGACGGCAGAAACTGATATAAAGATTTTTACCCGCTCGGAGCCGACCAGACCAGAAGTTGCGCGATCAATTGAAAAAAAAAAGATAACTTCATACATTTACTTCGGCCTAACCTTACTCAAATTCATGCCCTAATGTATACAATTTTAACTTTAACTGGCAAGAAGCACATAGCTGAGGTGGAAAAACAGGGTTAGAGAAAAGGTGGGGGAACAATGGAGAACTTCAATATTGTCATTTAACCGCGCGCAGCGCGGAAGCAAAATTCATATATGAATTTAAAGCAAGAAGAGTGAAGAAGTTTCTCTTTTGAGAAAAAAATAAAGAATAAATAGAAAAAACACAAAGCTACCTTTCTTCCCTTTCCTTCCTTCCCTTTTCCTTTTCTCCTCTCCTTTTTTCCCTTCTTTTTTTTCTTTTTGGGGGCGATCGCCCCCCCCGGCTATGCACCTGGATATGGCCTTGATCAGAACACTAGAAACTTGAGAAATGTCATGAATAATTACGAGCGAGCGGAGCAAGCGAGCCGAAATGTTTGCGTTTTTCCGTCAAAACATACAATTCTTCTCAATAGCTTGTTGGTAATGATTACATATTAGTTGATGATACATGTCCTTCTGCTCGTAAGTCTCATGATATGGCCTTGATCAAGAGACTAGAAACTTAAGAAATTTCATAAATGATTACGAGCGAGCGGAGTGAGCGAGCCGAAATTTTCGCGTTTTCCCGTCAAAACATACATTTCTTGTCAATAGTTTGTTAGTAAATCAAGTATTAGTCGATGCTAAATGTCCTTCTATTCGTAACACTCATAATACGGCCTTGAACAGGAGACTAGATACTTATGGAATTTCATAAATTATTACGAGCGAGCGGAGCGAGCTAACCGACATTTTAGCGTTTTCCGTCATTTTGGTTTGGTAAAACATATTTTGTAAGAAAACGTATGTCTTTGTCTTGGTTCACTTGTATTCATAAGTATACATCATGATAATCATGTATGGCCTTGTTAATGGCGATACCGTGATCATGTCGGTGACATGCGGAAATAAAAGATATAATAAAATGGAGCGAGCGAAGCGAGCGGAAATTTTTTCTGTTTTTTCGTCGGAAACATGAGATTCTGTTCATTATTGCTGTCATATACATTATTGGGTAGGGGAACTGTCCGTAACCAGAGTCCAAGAAGTTATCAGGCGCTTGCCCGATAACTCCTTGACCAGACCGACCTCTGGGGAGACAAGCAAAAAAAAAAGGAAACGAAAAGTGGGGGGGGGGGTTGAACCCCCGAACCCCCCCCCCTTGCGTACGCGCCTGCCTCCCACTGAATATCTGGTATTGCCATTTAGTTGTTCAACGTTTGATATTTCAGTCAAGTTGAGGCTTAGTGTCAAATTTGTAAAAATTAAAATATTGTATAAATAAAACAATGAAAAACAAAAGAAAATAGCGAGAGTCATCATATCTTATTTGCATGTCACTGATCGATTGGTGCATATAGATAAGCGAAAATTTAAAGTGTCATAACTTTCTTCCGATTTGGATGAAATTTTCAGGGTTTTTTTTATTTTTCTCTTCTGTTGGCAAATCCAAATTTTTTGGAGTGGACTTGACCTTCAAGCCCGGGGGCCACTTACATTGAGGAGTGGATACCATGCGCGACCCCAAAAAACACGTAAAAAGTATGTCTTTTTCAAGATAGGGCACGTTACGTGATAAGGGTGTAAAAACACAAAAATATTGAAAAAAGGGTATCCATTTTGCTAAGAAAGTTACGTGCTTAGGGTCAAATTTGTGGGGATAATCAAACAAAATTAAAATGTTTTATAAAGGATGTCCTTTTTGCCCCTACATTACGTGTTTAGAGTCCGATTTGCGCGAGGTGTGGAAGGTAGGGTCGTACTAAACCAAAAATGATGTGTAAAGGTAAAACCGACAACCGAAGGACCTGTGACATATTAAAGGTCAAGTCCACCTAAGAAAAATGTTGACTTGAATCAATAGAGAAAAATCAGACAAGCACAATGCTGAAAATTTCATCAAAATCAGATGTAAAATAAGAAAGTTATGACATTTCAAAGCTTTGCTTATTTTAACAAAATACTTATATGAACGAGCCAGTTACATCCAAATGAGAGAGTCGATGATGTCACTCACTCACTATTTCTTTTGTTTTTTATTGTTTGAACTATACAATATTTCAATTTTTACGAATTTGACGCGATTAGGACCTCCTTGCCTGAAGCACATTGCAAACTAACCGGGAATTTCACGTGTTCAGGGAGGAATGAAACTTCATTTAACATGACAATTACTAGTACGAGAAAATAAAAATATTTCATATAATAAAATACAAGAGAAATAGTGAGTGAGTGATGTCATCAGTTCCTCATTTGCATACCGACCGAGATGTGCATACAATTGTTTTGTGAAATGAAGCGATACTTTAAAATGCCATAACTTTCTTATCCGATTTTGATGAAGTTTTCAGCGTTGTGCTTGTTGAATTTTTCTCTTTTTATTCAAAACAAGTTTTTGTTTGGGTGGACTTGTCCTTTAAACAATAAAATATGGCTGTACTTGTTTAGGGGTTCATTTTAGGGAATATTTGCCTGGAGTATCGCTTTGTTTCCAATTATTTATATTCCAAAATTAAGACTAAACTGTTTTATAAAGGATGTACTTTTTGCCTCAAGAGTCACGTACGGCCCGAATTCACAAAGGTGGTTTCTGCGGAAACCATGGTTTCAACCGTGGGTTTTGCTCAGTGATTTTGGTATTCACAAAGGTGGTTTTAAACGAAACAACCTTTGTGAATTCGGGCCATAGATTTTTGCAGATAAGATTTTACTCAGAATTATGAAAATGCTATTAATCGAACAAAGAGTTTTCCCGTTTTTTATTTAACCCCCCCCCCCCCCCTCTTAATACGGTTCATTAGTTTCAAAATCTATTTTCATATTTTGATTGTTTACCCATAATACGTGATCATTGTACGGCCTGCTACAGCATGTCCAGCGCGTCTCTTTACGCCAACAGCAGGTGCTGGGATCCAGGGGCCAGCTTAGCAATGATCGTAAAACATTTTTCTATGATTGATTGCATTGACTAAAATGAACTATCAATCGTAAACATCAAGCGTACGATTGATCGCTAGCCTGTGTGTTACGGGTCTGGCGTCCTCGATAGATGCTCCGCAATCACGAATGAAAGCAAGTAACAACATTGCTGTATTGGAAAAATATATATTTACACTGCCTGGAATTCATTTGAAACTAATGAAACATCTCATATCATCCACAATCTTTTTTAAGAAGTTCAAGCCAAAGTAATAAAGAAACTTTAAGACATCCACAGAGGAATATTGGATTAATTTCATACCAAGTGAAATTAAACCGGTGAGTTCAACACAATTTTTTAAACATTTATCTTTCTACTTCTGCTTTTTATACTTTTTCAAGCTAGAGTACTAAAGAAAAGCACACGAACTTTTAACTTTACTTACATGTTGCTTTGAGGGCAAAATATGTATCAAGAGACTAAGCTAGACAAGCAAGCGATATTTTGCGATTGATCCAAAGAGAAACAGAGTAGCTAGAGATAGATTGGAGGCAGATATCCAGACAGAGAATGGAGATAAACTTTCACGCGAGGTCGAGGTGGGCTGACGTCTAAAGCCAATGATAAAGGTAAATGTACCGACGACCGACGTTCGTGATGATATCGCTGTTTGTTTAGGGGTTCAATTCGGGAAATACTTTCCAATGGTATCGTTTTGTTTCCAATACTCGTTAAGGGTATAGGGTTTACACGCCAGTGTTGAAGTGCCTTGATGCTCGGCCTTGGCCTTAAGGCCTATTTTTTCAAAGCCTTGGCCTCAGTGAGAGGGCCTTGGCCTTGAGGATTTTGAGCCTTGAAATTTCAAGGCTTTTTCAAGGCATTTTGTATTTTGTACTTTCATTTGTTTTATATAAGTAATTATAAATGTTTCAATTGTTCTGTATATTTAATGACACTAATGGTCAAAACTACCAAGGGCGCCGGAAGCGGGGGGGGGGCACTTGCCCCCCCAAAGAAAATTTTTGGGGGGCAAAACGAGATTTTGCCCCCCCCCCAATGTGCCCACCTAAAAGTAGAAAAATGATATTATTTAAGGACAAAAGTAAACGATGAAGGCACTTTTCTGCCTAAGAATTGTTATTTCTTTTTTCAAAAATGAAAAAATTTCGCCCCTGACGGGGCAATTACACATCTTAGTAAGCCTTGCGTCTTTTGACGAACATGTCCCTCTGTGAAACATACCTTTGATAAGCCCCTTTTCCATCTTATTACAGTGTGATAACGTATAACCTTTTAAACCCCCAATCCACAGAGAACAAGACCGCTGGTAGACCTTTGAAAGACCATGAATTTTGGTTGATCTTTCAGAGGTCTCTCAATGGTCTTTGAGGTCTTACACGAGTCCTGACCAATCTTTCAGTGGTCTTCGTGGTCTCTAAAACTTGTTGAAACGGTTCAAAACAGTCTTACAACGGTCTTTCAGGAAAATTGTCTTTCAGTGGTCTTTCAGCAGTCTTTCAGCGGTCTTTCGATGAACTTTCAAAGGTCTTCATAGTCTTTCATTGATCTTTCGGCAGTCTCTCTCAAGATTTTTGCGGAGATCACTGAAAAACTCATGAGAGATCATTGAAAGACCATTGAAGGACCAGGCAAAGTCCATGGAAAGAATTCTGAAAGACCACTTATTGCATAAAAGATCTCTGAAAGACCATTGAAAGATCTCGAGAGGACTAGTCTAAGACAGTACGACAAGAAATATCCATCAGTCTTTCAGAGTTCTTTGAGGGGTCTTTCTGAGCCATTCCAAAGAGATGACAAATTTCATTGATCTTGAAGACCGCTGTAAGACCTCACTAATTTCAAGTTATCAGTGGTCTTTCAATGGTCTCCGTTCTGTGGAATGGGGGCCTATTAAGAAATACATTTCAGACTAAAAACCGAATGGCAAATTTGCATGCTGGCTGTGTCCGCTAACAAACGCGCGGTCGCCCAGAAACGCTCAGACCGGGGTGGTGTTTCATCAATATTTTCGTCCGACAAGTTGTAAGATCTGACAACTTTCCTGTATTCTGATTGGTTGAGAAGCATTGTTACCATAGTAACTGTCGGATAAAACAGGACTTGTCGGATAAAACGTCCTACAAGTCCTTTCATGAAACGTTCCCCGGACCCGATATCACCAACGCGCGTGAACGCTAGTTACTCGAGCAATATATGGAATCTGAAAATAGCTGTAAAACCGAAAAATTTAAAGAGTTATAGAGGATTGAGTAGTTGCTTATTGGATAAATGAGAAGATGCTAGCTTGAGTCGGC
Source organism: Lytechinus variegatus (assembly GCF_018143015.1). Lineage (NCBI taxonomy): Eukaryota > Metazoa > Echinodermata > Echinoidea > Temnopleuroida > Toxopneustidae > Lytechinus > Lytechinus variegatus. Next base: position 18,732,538 of record NC_054755.1, on the reverse strand, counting down.
GAATGGAGTGCAGAGCAGGAGTACTCATCTATCAACTAATCAAGCCTCTTCTTCAACCTTTTCTGGTTTACTGTCTTTATCAGGACTACGCTCGTTTGAACAAAAAATTACTCGACTATCAACTGTCTACTCCCTCCTATCAATTTCACTTCTTCCTCTATCCACTTTTTTCGAAAACTCCACATGGTGTACCGTCAACCACATCCGCTGTTGGAATGTAATTGTTTTCTTCTAAATAATATATGTTACATAATGTACATTATGAACTGCCGTAGTTTGTTAGGTCATGATTATTTACAAATGAATATTTCCTGGAATTTGATATTCATCATTTCCTAGTTATGGTCACATTTTCCCCAGAAAATATGTAAAGAAAAAAGAAGATTTTGAAGGGGTCATCCAAAAGTGCTTCCCAGCCATACAAAACATGCCAAAGGAAATACATAAATCGAGTAATGTTTTAAATTTTCAGAAAAGTTTTAAATTGTTAGACAATAATTAAGCAGGTCATATTTCTTTTTTCCTCCAGTTACAAAATATGAAACGTTTTGCCTATGCATGGATAATCACGGACTCTCTCCAATGCTGAGGTCAGAAATGATTTAAATAGAATGGGGATTTAAGCGCTTATCGCAAAATGTCATACTGTTCTGCCACGTCAGAACAGTATGACATTTTGAATTTAAAAAGACATTCATTAGAATGTATTTTGTTTCTGTTGTTACGCTTCTTCTGCTTAATACAATCCTTGAAACTTACGATAATTGTACTCCAGCTCGCATCGTCCGTGTATGTAAATGTACATAAATAAATATTTCTGAAAGGATATTGCATGAAAAATGTAATTTCTGGTATTTTGAGTAAATATAAGCGTTTTACGCAATTTAATTGATCAGACACGAAAACCACATTCCGAATTAAGCGATCGTTTTGCGCGTAGATTTCATAGGTTCTCATAAACTCTGAGTATAGTCTTTCGTAGTGAATTCTATGTTTAATTCTCAAGAAATTGATTTTTGAATTCTCTTAGAAACTTAATTTTTAAACTCCATTTTTACACAAAGTCCTTACCGTGGGGGGGGGGGGTCCCACGCCTTCTCCCGCTCGATCGCTTCGGTATCTCACGCTGTCAAAAATATTGTGCCCCTTCGGGATTTTGCCCCCCCAAAACTGAAAGTGTTCCGGCGCGCCTGACAACTACCAGTCACCAGTAACAGTAGCAACAGCAGTAAGTGTACTAGCTGTGTCATCGATTGTAATTGTTAAATCATCATTATTAAGAATTATCATCACATTGTAACAAAGAAAACAGCAGTGATGAAAAATAACTATTAATTGGTAATGTGTTGTAATCATGACTAATGATGATAATGACAATATTAATAATAATGATAATAATGACAGTAATAATGATTATGATCAAGATTATAGTGCTTTGATGAAAGGAATAATTCTGACAGATCTGACTGCAATTTTGACAACAACTTTCATACTTTAAACATAGCTAACTCTAAGGAATGATTTATAACAAGGTTGATTTCTATTCCATTAGGATTTTCCTTGTATTATTTTCTTTAGCCAACAAGAATGATTTAAGTCTTAATTATATTCTGAAAAGATTTGGAAAACTTGAACACAGACTTTAATTTTGTTATATCCAAATTGGCTACATGTATGTCAATGGCATGATGAGCCAAAAATTTAGAGGGGCCAAGCATGGCATATAAAACAAAATTTCTGCCAAAAAAGTTGAAAGCGATTCAAGCGAGCGAGCGAACAAAATTTGTCACCCTCTTGCTATAAGAAAAGCTTTTTTTTGGAAAGATTGTGACAGTATGTTTAGAAAATAATATCAAATTTACTCCACATTTTCCTTTCCTTTATCCTCCTATTTTAAGTTTATTCTTGGTGGTGGAACTTCTTCCTCTCTCTCTCATTTTTTTTTGGTGGGGGTCTGATATATTTTTAAAGAGACTAGAAAGAGGAATGGGAAGAGAGAGAGAGGATAAGGGAGAGAAATATGTAAGGGGGTAAGAAAGATGGGCGTGGTTGGTTAGGCAGAAAATACTGCAAAATTAGTTAATTTTCTAAATTGTATACATTTTGTTTTGGGTCTAGTGTCTCAGATTGACAAAACAAAGGGAAAAAATTCAATGAAATAACGTATTTGTTTTTGTGTCAATGTGGGTTCAAGAAATAATGATTAATTAAAATAATGATATATAATTAATAATTATAATATTATTAATAATTATTAATAATTAAATGTTTCAGGAAATAATCAAGATTTACCCCCCCCCCAACTAAGGGTATGGGGTGCACCCCATTTATTTTGTATCCTTTTGAATATAACTTTATTTTGTAAGTATTCTTTATTCTGGTTTTTAGGTAAAATAGGTGTAGAAGATACAAGAAATGAGAATTGAAATTTGAAAGTGGTTGTAAGCAGAAAAAACATGAAAACTGGCAAGAATCCTAAAAATGACACATTTTCAAGTCAGCATTTGAAAATTTCAGCTTGCGCTCTGTGCTCTCTTGTCCCCCCCCAAAAAAAAAATTCCTGTAGGAAAAATACCTCTTTTTCCAAAGTCAAAAATGCCTTCTTTTTCAGAACGATTTTGCCCTTTTTCAAAAAGAAATACCTTCTTTAATAGTAAAAATAATACATTTTATTTTACGTTTGAAAATCACAAATTTTGAATCATGCTTATATCAGTTATTGGTTAGTACAGTACTACATGTAATCCTGTTACAAAAATGTATAGAATGGTGTTTTCTGGTTGGAATATCACAAATTTTTGGCTCGCTTTCTGCACTCGCATCAATTATTGTACTCATTCTATTCCTGTTTACACACAAAAAATGCTTAGAATGTCCAGTTTTCAGGTTGGAATATCACAATTTTTTTTAGCTCGCACTTTGCGCTCGCATTACTTTGATTGGTGAGTTATGTATCCTATTAAAAATGCAGTCCTTAAATGCTTCCTTTTCTGATCTGTACATTATCTAGCGTTATTTCTTTAATTAGATACACATCTTTTTCATGATTACAAAAACAGCTCAGAATATTTAATTTTCATGTCTTATTACACATGTCCAGAAGTTTGAGATCGTGGTTCGTACCGGCAACATCACGCAACAGTGATTTAACAGTCATTAACCCCATAATTGACCAAAAATCGAGTTTTACAACTTCAGAATTGATTTTCTTTTCAAAACTGCTTGCTCGCTACACTTTCTCGCTGAGAAGTAAAACCTAAATCTATCTTATCAATAAGAAATAAATTTAAAAAGGCTTTGCTCAACTTAATTTCTACAAAACAAACAACTACTTCACGCAGTTGATAATCTCATTTTGAAAATACATGTATCTGTTAGCACCAAAAATTCCCATTTTGGTATATAAGTGCCTTTTTGGCTCTGAACCACCCCCCCAAAAAAAATTGTATATAATATATTATGTCTAAATCTATCATGAAATTATTTTTGTTTTAAACATGTTAAATGTACAAGGGTGAAATTCTTTGTTCGCTCAGTCCGCTCGCTCACATACATTTTTGCCATGTGTGATGTCTAGCGGCCTAAGCATTGTTAGCTCATTGTTCTGTATATCTTAAGTTTGAAATGCCTTGGCCTTGGCCTTGAGGTTTTCAGGCCTTGGCCTTGGCCTTGGGTTTCCATGCCTTGGCCTCAGCCTTGGGTATTGAAGCCTTGGCCTTGCATGGGTATTAAAGCCTTGGCCTTGGAGGTTTGAGCCTTGACTACAACACTGTTACACGCCAATAAGCCAGTTCGTAGTTCCTTTCTAGTCTGCATGCAGGCACAGACCCTAATTGGAACTTTGATCAACAAGTGTGCCTCCACGCAAAGACTAGCACATACAAAACTTGGTGTTCCAATACAGGAGCGAGAGAGCCTTCAGTACACAAGGCATGAGTAGGCTGCACATTCAGACCCTTATTTCGAATTTCGGTTTGCCCAGCAGACTAGTTCCTTTCTGCGCATGATCAAAATATTCTACGCATGGGGAGCGTTTCATGAAAGGACTTGTCGGACGTTTTATCCGACAGTTACTATAGTAACAGCGCCTCTCAGCCAATCAGAATCAAGGAAAGATGTCAGATCTGACAACTTGTCGGACAAAAATGTTGATGAAACGGTCCCCAAGAAGGCCATTTGTACTAAAGTGACATGGCGCTTTAAAATGTAGTGAGATAAGCACCAACTTTGATGTCTTGATTATTCATATATTCTTTTGAATTGTCGTTGTCATTTACATCCACAAAAACAACAATACTTCCACGAACGACTGGTATTTCACAGTTTGCAAAGTACATTGTGCAATATGCTAAGATATGCATTCAAAGAAGGGATGCAACAAATGCCTTCATTAAAGGAGAATGAAACCATTGGAACAAGATAGCTTGTGTGAAAACAGAAAAATCAAAGAAACAGATCAACGAAAGTTTGAGAAAAATCGGACAAATAATGAGAAACTTATGAGCATTTGAATATTGCGATCACTAATGCTATGGAGATAGCAAATTGGCAATGCGACAAAGATGTGTGATGTCACTTGTGAACAACTCTCCCCATTACTTAAGTATAAATTTCACTAGAATTGCCTCTTTTATCACATCTATCCACAAATCATGTGTTCTGTCTACATGAGGGCATGTAATACATATTTTTTAAGAATACATCATGGATAAAGAGTTTGTTTGATCATAAGAAAAAGCAAAAAGAGACATTTTGAGGGTATTTTACAGTCCACCAAAGGGAAAGTTGTTCATCAGTGACATCACACATCCTTGTCGCATTGCCAATGTGAGGATCTCCATAGCATTAGTGATTGCAATATTCAAATGCTCATAACTTTCTCACTATTTGTCCGATTTTTCTCAAACTTTCTTTATTCTTATTCTTTGATTTTTCTGTTTCTACACAAGCCTATTTGTTCCAAAGGTTTCATTCCCCTTTAAGTGTTCATTTGTGTGCTATTCTAGTCACCTGGTCTATTCAATTTCTTCATCCTGCTATGTAAGGCAAGCTTACGTCATATCTTGCTTTGAAATCTGCCTATCATGATGAAAGAAATGAAAGGTCATTTGACCAAAATTGCCCATGAAGTAACTACGAACTGGGGAGCGTTTCATGAAAGGACTTGTCAGACGTTTTATCTGACAAGTCCTGTTTTATCCGACAGTTACTATAGTAACAGTGCTTCTCAACCAATCAGAATCCAGGAAAGTTGTCATATCTGACAACTTGTCGGATGAAAATATTGATGAAACGCCCCCTGGTCTATACGTGCATTTTCTAGGGGCCTTCAAGGAGGGTACCATGGACTTGGCCACGGAGGATTACTGGGGGTACTGTGACATTGCTCAGCACCCCCAGTTACAATAGACTAATCCTCCGTGGATAGGTGCCTGGAGGGTACCATTCTCAAATGTAAATAATTATTGCTGGAGTATATTTACGAAAGAAATATACATTACGTCGCCTCTTTATTTGTAATGTCTGCTAATAGTGATTTTTTAAAAATACATTTACAGTACGGTGTGTGTAGTACTGTTGACGTGTGCAATTTTTCTTTTATTTATCAATCTAAGCGCCAGTGAAGGAAATGTTTCCATCTATAAATCTTCCCATTCTTCGTAGCCCTTTTGACCCGGATATATCGATCGTCGACGGATTCGAGAAGAGGCGGCGAATCTTTTCCATATTTTTCACTCTATCGCCCTCAGTCGAACTCCGCGAAACAATACTATGACGTCATATAGACTAATTTGCTCGCAGGTCCTGAAAAAAGAGCCCCCGACGTACCTCCGATAGCTGATGTTTATCTATACTTAGCACCCAGTTCAGAGCATTTCAAGGTAAATTGTGAGATTGTTGATATTTTAGAGAGATGTGAAATACATTTTCCGTTAATGAGAGGTATCAAAGTAGTCTTAAGTAGTCACTGTTCATGATTAAAATGTTCAATATTCAGCATATGATGTCACTGTGAAAGTCGCCATTTTGTGTGTGTATTTTCAATAGAGATTTGGATGAGTTGATTTGCATTGAACTCGCCTTTGCATTGCCTTTGTATAGATCTAGAGTGTGATTTGTAAAATTGTATCTGTGTTGCTTCTTGTTTAATTGAGAAACATTATTTCCAGTGCTGATACTAGGCTTAGTGGTATCTCACTATCTCATTATCTGTTTGTACTATAAATGAGGAGAATGTCACTCATGTCACTGGCATTGCAACAAGTTGACTGACGCCGACGGTGACTGACGATTCATCAGCTGGACTCAGCAACTCTTTTTTTTTCTTCTTCGCTGCCTGACTAGCCTGGAGGCGTCTGGAAAGTAAAAGTATTTACTAGTACTACATAGGCTTACTCCCCATGGCCATGACGCCTGGCACGGCACACTCATGGTTTCAAATCGTCTCGTGTGTGAAGCCTGAAGGATTCATATGCACCTGGTGCACGCGAATCTTTCACACCCTTTTTACTATAATAACTATGACTTTACATCATAGCTAAGAATTGTATGGTAGTGGATCGTATTACCGAACACTTTTCATGAATTTGATCACATCAAACACATTATTCCAATAAAATTCACCAAACTTTCACCATAAATACACAATACCTACAAAATATAAATATGCAGAAATTTTGCCGAAATTGTTTTTCATTTTTACGACATCAGCTTCCAATCGGACCCCTCTTCACAAATGAAATATTTTGGTCACTTGAAAAGGTATTGTATTACCGAACGTGTGTTTTGTGTGGGAAAAGTTGGGAAAACAACAAAGTCACTGATGAGCTATTTTGACCATATTTTATTGTTTTGAGGATATAAAGACTTCGAAATTGTGTTTTTGATAATTTTTCATCATTTTTCTATTTAAGCTCCCTTTGGAAGGAAGTTGCAAAGGTTTGAGCGTATTTGATTATTTTTTCTGACGCATATGCTCGCGTTCGGTAATACAAGGCCGGTCGGTAATACAATCACTCACTATACTTGTTCTATAACACTTACCGAACCATATGGATCGTTCGTTGAATTCTCTCTGCTGTCTTTTTTAATAAAATAAGAGCATTTTTCGTGATCTTCACGTAGATAACTTCTGCTCAGCGTGGATATCAATTTTTGCCTAAAGAGGGCGCGCGATATTATTCACCAAGCCGGTAGGCACTTAAGAACCAAGTTTGAAAGGATACTCGTAAAATTATGTCACTCTCGCCGATGAATATTCATTAGATCGTGGTCGTGCGTGTTCAATACACACTGAGTGCATGTATGCAGAGAGTTTGTATTGAACACGCACGACCACGATCTAATGAATATTCATCGCGACAGTGACGTAATTTTACGAGTGTCCTTTCAAACTTGGTTCTTAAGTGCCTACCGTACCTTTGTTTACGGTGTTGCAAGCTAGCTGCATTCTAGGCGATCAGCATTATTTTCTTGCTCGTTCAATCCACTTTCATCATCATCTTGTCAAAAGATGGCGTACTTTACCAATAAGTATGTACATGAGATGTAACCTGTTGATTTTTGGTACAATTTCCTATTATGCGCTGACGACTTGAATTGAGAATGTTCGATACGAAAAATTGCTTTTCGATTGTTGTTTGCGTACTTTCCACCGCAGTATTAAGGACGGATCGAACGGAGTATCCTGGTTGAGACTTGGAGGTACTTGTAAGCGATAAAAACACTTTTATAAATAATTTCCAATTTATTTTTAAAACAAAATTAAACCATTACAATAAGAGTACGAAAGTGGAGAAATGCTGAAACGTTTGGCGTTTTTCATTCCCTCACATTCGTGTGATGAATGAAAACGTCAAAGTCCACTATGAAACCACATGCGTTGTGCGAGGTTAGTATTACTAACCTCGCATGTTGTGTGAGTGGGCACGGCAAGGCATTGCCATTGGCCCACACGAAGGAGAGTTTTTAGAGAAAACTATGTTGCTCCAAAGTACTTGATTTGTTTAACTTGCAAGCCACACAATTATGTAAATGGAAAAGAAGTACATATCCCCCCATTACGTACATTTATTTTTTTTACCCGAGAAATATTAAGAAAAATCATGTAAGAAGTTGAGCAGATACTCACCAATGATCTTGTCGTCATTTTCCTTCTTTGTTCGTAGCCTAGTTACAAGACGCGTATAAGAGAGGGCACCGATATCATGAGCAGTGCAAATTAAAAAAAATACCATCGGCTGATGAATATCGTGAATTGTAAAATACTTGCATTAGCTCATGTATTGGCTTCCTTCTCATAGATTACTGCAGGGAAAAACTCTTGTTTTTGTCTCACCTGCGAAGCAAAGTGAGACTATAGGCGCCGCTTTTCCGACGGCGGCGGCGGCGGCGGCGACGGCGGCGGCGGCGTCAACATCAAATCTTAACCTGAGGTTAAGTTTTTGAAATGACATCATAACTTAGAAAGTATATGGACCTAGTTCATGAAACTTGGCCATAAGGTTAATCAAGTATTACTGAACATCCTATTAGAGTTTCATGTCACATGACCAAGGTCAAAGGTCATTTAGGGTCAATGAACTTAGACCATGTTGGAGGAATCAACATCGAAATCTTAACCTGTGGTTAAGTTTTTGAAATGTCATCATAACTTAGAAAATATATGGACCTAGTTCATGAAACTTGGACATAAGGTTAATCAAGTATCACTGAACATCCTGCATGAGTTTCACGTCTCATGATTAAGGTCAAAGGTCATTTAGGGTCAATGAACTTTGGCCGAATCAGGGGTATCTGTTGAATTACCATCATAACTTTGATAGTTTATTGGTCTAGTTCATTAAACTTGGACATTAGAGTAATCAAGTATCACTGAACATCCTGTGCACGTTTCAGGTCACATGACCAAGGTCAAAGGTCAATGAACTTTGGCCGAATTGGGTGTATCTGTTGAATTACCATCATAACTTTGAAAGTTTATGGATCTGATTCATGAAACTTGTACATAAGAGTAATCAAGTATCACTGAATATCCTGTTTGAGTTTCAGGTCACATGATCAAGGTCAAAGGTCATGTAAGGTCAATGAACTTTGGCCATGTTGGGGTTTTTTGGTGAATCTCTGTAAGTTTATTGGTCTGGTTCATAAAAAGTGGACATAAGAGTAACCATGTATCACTGAACATCTTGTGCGAGTTAGAGTAGTATTCAAAGTCAGCACTGCTGCTATATTGAACCGCGTGATGCAGGTGAGACGGCCAGAGGCATTCCACTTGTTTCATATTTTCGCTAGATTCCGAGGCGTTGTACAACTAGCCTGGAGGCGTCTGGGAAGTAAAAATCATCTACTTTACGTAGGCTTACTCCCCTAACGCCTGGCTCGGCTACCTATGCCTGGGTGTAGAGGCCAGGATTACCCATGGTGAACCTAGACCTAAATCACCAATTTTAGTTATAGTTTTTCGCCCAAAGTTATGTACATGGGCAAGTTTTATGTTTACCCCCATTTAATTACATTTTTCTTATTTTTCATGAAATAAATAGTAGGCCCGTTTCGGGTACACGTGTACACGTGTACACGCACGGTCAAGTCAGTGCACGTGTACTAAATTCCATCACCGTGTACACGGTAGCATCTGCTGTTCTGCATAAACAAGCTCACAGCCTCACATTAAATCTTAGTTCTCAGACACTGCACATGTTTTAATTACTAATATGTCAACATATTTCAATTAATCCAGAGTGAGTTCACTTCCAAAATCGCCAATTTAATCCACATTGTTTCTGGAGACTCACGTTTTTGTACCACGAAATGGGTCTGCTCCGGTCTCAAAAGCTCAAAAGCGTTGCTCAATCACACTCAGAGTCAATTTGAGAATCACCAATTGCGATAGCGATCATCGCTACAACTACGTGTGTTATACGCTCACACACAAGCCTACAAACAAACGCTCTTCAAATTGGCAACATAATAATGAAAATTAATCGATAACTTCAGTTACACTTATTCTGCAGCGATCTGTGCATGCATGTACGGTACAGTATACAAAATGCGCATCCAACGAGCGTCGGCGCTAGCTAGGGCCCTGCACTGATTTTCTTTTGCATTCTTTATTAATTTAATGCGCTGCTATGCCGAGTAAACTTTTAGTTTGCACCAATTTTTGTGGATTGATACTTCAAACTTCTCAGGTAAGCTTTAAAACCGTGACTTAGGCTATATAGACCCCTTTTTATGACAAATTGATGCTGGTCCGTGTCAACATGAAAACAGAACTCGCTCTCACAGTGTTTACAACGTGTACACGTGTACACGACCGAAAAACACGCCGTGTACACGTGCATCAAAAATGGACTTTCAAAACGGGCCTAATAAATAGTCGTAAAATTGATATTTTTTTTATCGATAAATATCATATAAATTATTTTGTGATATTTATCAACCGAAACAAATATTTTACGAATCGTGATTTTTATTGACAAATGCAAGTATTTTTAAAATCTAAGTTGCAGCTCTGCACGCGTGTTACCGCGTGTGTATCTAGGTATCATAACAAAAGAAATCAAAATGGCGGAATAAACAGACGGGGGTAAGTGAACGCTCTTGCTCTTAACTTCTTTCAATTTTACGACTATTTATTTAATGAAAAGTAAGAAAAATGTAATTAAATGGGGGTAAACATAAAACTTGCCCATGTACATAACTTTGGGCGAAAAACTATAACTAAAATTGGTGATTTAGGTCTAGGTTCACCATGGGTAATCCTGGCCTCTACACCCAGGCATAGGTAGCCGAGCCAGGCATTAGGGGAGTAAGCCTACGTAAAGTAGATGATTTTTACTCCCCAGACGCCTCCAGGCTATGTACAACACAAAAATCGAATATTCTTATTTGTGCAATGGTGCGAGATTTCGCATTCGGTGAAAGAAACGCTCTATTCAACTCCGCTAACGCCCCGTTGAATAGAGCATCTTTCTTTCACCTCATGCGAAATCTCGCACCATCGCACTCATACCTAATCGATATATATTTGTATACTGACTCACCTACATGTACAGATGTGCAAATATCACTGTTTTGTGAAAAATAGGTGAAACTAAAATGTCGTAACTTTCTTATTTTACATCCGATTTTGATGAAATTTTCAGTGTTACTCTCGTTTGATGTTTCTTTTTATTCAAATCAACATTTTGCTGGGGTGGACGTGACCATCACCTCAGTCTGAACCAGGCTTGTAAAGTTTATTAGAATCAAAGCTCAACCCGGAAGGGCTTGGTAAGGCCAATGGAACTCGATGTTGAGTTTCCCGTCCCATTTTTCCAGCTCATAATGAGGAACCGATTTCATTCACTTTTTCCAGAAGATGAAAGTTTGATCTTTTGTAACCTTTTAACACACTTATTTGTTAATTTGGACATTTTCTGCAATACACTCAATAAATTTTTAATATCTGAACATAAACACTGTTTATATCTTCATTTGAGTTATGTTTGAAATGTGGATTTGTGGAGTGGATTGTATTTTGCTGTTTCATAATTTGTAGATCTAAGGTGGCTTGGTAGTGGTAGGGAATACGTCACATATTAACACATAACACTGATTCTTTGCTTGGATGTCATTCCTTCTCACTGAGACGCCTCCCTACCTTATTGACATGTACTGGACAGTGCTGAAATTACTTTTTATTTTCAGGGAGCCATTTTGAAAAATAAAGGAGAGCCATTTTTGTCTCACCTGCGAAGCAAAGTGAGACTATAGGCGCCGCTTTTCCGACGGCGGCGGCGTCAACATCAAATCTTAACCTGAGGTTAAGTTTTTGAAATGATGTCATAACTTAGAAAGTATATGGACCTAGTTAATAAAACTTGGCCATAAGGTTAATCAAGTATTACTGAACATCCTATTAGAGTTTCATGTCACATGACCAAGGTCAAAGGTCATTTAGGGTCAATGAACTTAGACCATGTTGGAGGAATCAGCATCGAAATCTTAACCTGAGGTTAAGTTTTTGAAATGTCATCATAACTTAGAAAATATATGGACCTAGTTCATGAAACTTGGACATAAGGTTAATCAAGTATCACTGAACATCCTGCATGAGTTTCACGTCACATGACCAAGGTCAAAGGTCATTTAGGGTCAATGAACTTTGGCCGAATTGGGGATATCTGTTGAATTCCCATCATAACTTTGAAAGTTTATGGATCTGATTCATGAAACTTGGACATAATAGTAATCAAGCATCACTGAAAATTTTGTGCAAGTTTCAGGTCTCATGATTAAGGTCAAAGGTCATTTAGGGTCAATGAACTTTGGCCGAATCGGGGGTATCTGTTGAATTACCATCATAACTTTGAAAGTTTATTGGTCTAGTTCATTAAACTTGGACATTAGAGTAATCAAGTATCACTGAACATCCTGGGCGCGTTTCAGGTCACATGACCAAGGTCAAAGGTCAATGAACTTTGGCCGAATTGGGTGTATCTGTTGAATTACCATCATAACTTTGAAAGTTTATGGATCTGATTCATGAAACTTGTACATAAGAGTAATCAAGTATCACTGAACATCCTGTTCGAGCTTCAGGTCACATGATCAAGGTCAAAGGTCATGTAAGGTCAAAGAACTTTGGCCATGTTGGGTTTTTTGTTGAATAACCATCATATCTCTGTAAGTTTATTGGTCTAGTTCATAAAAAGTGGACATAAGAGTAACCATGTATCACTGAACATCTTGTGCGAGTTAGAGTAGTATTCAAAGTCAGCACTGCTGCTATATTGAACCACGTGATGCAGGTGAGACGGCCAGAGGCATTCCACTTGTTAATTTTACGAGAGCCATTTTCAGTTTTCGAGAGCCATTTTTAAAAAAGTGATTCAGTGCATGGTTTCGCATCGCAGTTTTTCCTGCTTGTTTACAAATTTATTTAATGTTAAACATTGTTTATTTAATTGCCATTTATTTTTTCTTCATTGTAATTAATTGTTGAATGATTATTTTCTTAATTGTTGTCCATTTACGTGTAGATCTAATGTTTATTATTTGTTTCTCATTACTTCTTGAATATTAAATTAACTGGACATTCTAACTTCTTTTTTTAATATCTATTTTTGTACATCAATTTGAAAAGGATGAAGTTTATCAAATTTGAACAGAATTGTATTCAGAGGAATCCTTTTCATAAATACTTTTTGACTAAAACTCACTTGAAAATTATTTTATGAAACATTGAATGCATCACAGCCTGACAGCTAACGTCACCATGTGAACTATTTCTCAAGCTAGGCTAGGCCATAATAGCTCTATGCCTATACGCTAGCACAGCTCAGCTACTAAACATAGCACAGCTCTCAGTCACCACTGCAACACACAGCTCACAGTAAATTATCACCGCAATACAGGAGGGTATGAAACTGCATTAACGCCAATTTATGTATACACTCGGGCACTGACAGTTACTCACCAAAAGATCCCCACAGAAAATCCTCATTTCGGACTGAAAACTGCTGGATCTGCACCAAATTTCCTTGGCACCAAGTGGCTTAGTTCAGATTTGAGAAGTGGAATATCCGAAAATTAATCTAAGAAAAAAAAACTGATTTTCTTCAGAGTTCACGATCTTATTTTCTTGCAAATTTAGGATGGTATCTTTCAAAATTATTCAATAGAAAAGGAAAATTGCGGCTGCGCTGGCCTGGCTGTCTGACTACTAATAATAATGCAGTCGTAAATGGGAAAAGGGATGGGCACGGACGGGAGCGATTTTCATGTTGGGAGTTGCTCGGTACTTTGCAGCTTTAGGCAGTTGCGAGAGCAACTCGAAAGCACACGAGTGTCTCTCTAGGTGCACGCTGGTGCTGGGTGGATCTTGGCCCTAGTGCACTTTTGCACCGGAATTAATTCCTTTAGAAGCATCAATCTTGAAACCTGATTTTCAATCACATTGAACATCAGGAAGGCTGTATTTTGGCTTCGTCTAACAACCATTTGGTCCAATAACCACTTCATCTAATCACCAGTTTGTCTCTGACCATTTCATCTAATAACCAGTTTCTTTTCATTCATTTTGCACAATTAGACCAAATGGTTTGTGGACGAAATGGCAATTGGGCCAACTGGTTATTAGACCAAATGGTGAGTGGACGAAATGGCAATTAGACCATGTGGATAGTGGACAAATTGATGATAAACCAAATGATAATAGACGAGTTGGTAATGAGACGAATTGGCATTTAACTGTATGAGTGTGGTAGTGCTGTTGTCGATTGGCCTTAATATCGACATTGATGTCGACACACGAAGGATTTTCAATATTTCCAACATGTCGACATGCACGCACCCACATCGACATGTAAACAAAATAAAAAGGGGTCTAGCCTAAAGTCACGAGTGTGAAGCTTACCTGAAAAGTTAGAAGCATTTATCCACTGTAATTGGCGCAATTAAAAGGTTTATTCAGCTTAGCAGCGCATTGAATTAAAAAAAAAGAATACCTGCGAGCTGCGCGGCAGCAGAAATCCATCAGTGCGCGGGCTGAAATTATCGATGGAATTATATTATTTTTATTGACAATTTGAGGAGCTTGCGTTTGTAATGCATGTGTACCAGCATATAATACGCAGTGATCACTGTTGTAATTGGTGATTCTCAAATTGGCTCTGAGTTGTATTGTGCAATACTTTTGAGACAGGACAGTGGTATAAAAACTTGATTCTCCAGAAAAAAATGTGGATTGCATCGGTGATTTTGGTAGTGAATTCACTCTAGCTTAGTGAAAATATTTTTCCCCGAACTGAACCTGTATTACATGTAAATACATGTAGACCTAGATCTAGTGTGGGGATATCACTCATGTCAAGGTGAATACATGTGATTGAGAGTGTTATGTGCCACGATCGAATGATTTTGTTAGGGAGCCTAGGCTAAATTACGGTCCAATTTTTCATGTCGACATTGTTGATGTCTGGATGAATTTTTAAGCGACATGTCGACATGGATTTTTTGTTCCCGACAACAGCACTAGAGTGTGGGTGATGGGGCAAGTGTACATATATGTACAATATGTACATAGTGGTACATATTTCATGGATGCAGATATATAATAAACATGTAATGTGAGATGATTTGCTATATCACTGTTTACAAGAAGAACATGTGCCACTCGGGTAACATTTTGTCCACGACTTCAAATTTAAGATTTATCCATCTTTTCTTTATACTGTAACTTATTAAAAAAGTGTGAAGTTTCACATTTTTTGTTTATATGGTTTGGATTATAATATAAGATAATATTTTGGGCCAAAATGTTTCTTGTCTGTATGAGACCCCTTTGCATAATAGCTTCTACAGGAAAATTTTAACTACTGACTGTATCTTTAGAGCAAAAATAAAGTTTTTTTAAATGTCCTGTACATTGAAATTCATAAAATTTCCCTTTAATAGGTTTCCAAGTATCCTGACATAGTCTGATGATGAACAGGAAATACAGTAGTGCCTTATTTATTGGTCATATGTGCCTTACCTGAGGAAATCCCAATGTATTTACATTAGGGCTGTTATCGACAACATCTTTATTGAAAGTTTTGTTGATAATCGCATGCTTTTTACCACTTTAATAGCGATATCGATATTAAACGTTTCTCTTGTCGATAATATTAACGATAACAGAATTTTCTTAACGATCACAGCCCTAATGTAGGTTAGAACATGGTTAAAATAAGACAAGATCTTCTTACCAGAGTTACAGACTATGACATTTGGTCAGTATAGAAAAGAGCATTTCTGCAATTTTTGTCTCAGCATAGCAGAGTGAGACTATACATGTAGGCGCCGCTTTTCCGACGGTGGCGGCGGCTGCGGCGGCGGCGTCAACATCAAATCTTAACCTGAGGTTAAGTTTTTTAAATGACATAACTTAGAAAGTATATGGACCTACAATGTAGTTCATGAAACTTGGCCATAAGGTTAATCAAGTATTACTGAACATCCTATTAGAGTTTCATGTCACATGACCAAGGTCAAAAGTCATTTAGGGTCAATGAACTTAGACCATGTTGGAGGAATCAACATCAAAATCTTAACCTGAGGTTAAGTTTTTGAAATGTCATCATATTCATAACTTAGAAAATATATGGACCTAGTTCATGAAACTTGGACATAAGGTTAATCAAGTATCACTGAACATCCTGCATGAGTTTTATGTCACATGACCAAGGTCAAAGTAGAAGTTAGATTAAGAAAATGATGTGAATGATACAAATTGTTGGTTGACTTTATGAATTCATGTATCTAATAACAACACCTAGGCCTACATGTATCTGTACTGCAGTCTATGATAGCATCTACATGTACATGTTGGACTACAGGTATATGTATTTGTACATACTTCCTGAGTGATGATCCCAATCTGTATTGCACAATACATGTGTCATGGGGAAGTCCCAAGTGCTGGCTATTAAAAGCAGGGTCAGTATCCCTATTTGCATGTCAGCTTCAAGTACTGCACCAGGGCCAATTGCGTAAACAAATATTATGGTAGTACCATCCAATGGTATCTTTCAAGGAGTCCTTGATTCTGATTGGCTGTTGAGCACTGTTACCATGGTAGTTACCCCCTGGGGGGGGGCCCACTTACATTGCAAGTGGATACCATGCCATCCAAAAAACATGTAAAAGGGATGTCTTTTTCATGATAGGGCACGTTACATGTACGTACGAACGTGATAAGGGTATCAAAAACACACCAAAAAAATGAAAAAATGTTATCTATTTCGCTAGGAAATTTACATGTTTAGGGTCATATTTGCGGGATGATAAAACAAAATTGAAATGTTTCATAAAAGATGTCCTTTTTGCCCCAACACTATGTGTTTTGAGTCCGATTTGCGTGAGCCATAGAAGGTAGCGTTGTACTAAACCAAATGATGTGTATGAAGGTAAAATCGACAACCGATGGACCCGTGACACAACATTAAAATACTGCTGTACTTATTTAGGGTTCATTTCAGGGGATACTTGCCAAGAGTCTCTTTTTGTTTCCAATACTTGTTAAGGGTAGGGTTTCACATGCCAATACTTGTTAAGGGGTGCATTTTCAGAATATGGAAATTACGTGTTTAGGGTGCTTTTCGAGATCCCATTGTCACGCATGCCGCCCCCCCCCCCTGGGTAGTTACCATTGGATGACTTGGATGACAAAGTTAATGTTATGCAATAGGGCCCTGATAAGTGTTTCATAAAATAGAAGATCAGGAGGGCATGTACGTGTAAGGAATTTGTTGTTTATTTCTTTTTTTTCCTTCTAAATGGTCATTGATGTGGATTTATCTCCTTTTAGAAAAGATCGCCTGTTGTTTTGAAGTCACTTGGGGTGTTTCATAAAGCTGTTCTTAAATTAAGAGCGACTTTAAGAATGACTGGTGTTAATGTTATACACCAAAAGTTCATCGGCGATGGTTTAGCACGTACATGTAAGAAAGGATCACCAATCGTTCTCTTAACTTGCGAACAGCTTTATGAAACATCATCCAGGAATAGCAATTCATGTACATGTAGTTGAAAATTTGAATTTAATCATAATACCAAGAACTATTTGAATAATGAAATCTCTAGGTGTACTACAGGCATTAAATAGCCAAAAGAAAGGATGACTTACATGCTTGTTAGTAAGCAACTAGAGAAAAGAAAGCTTGAGGTCATCTCTGAGGGAACTGCTAATGAGGATAAATGCCTTGCCAAAGAAGGCCAGTGCTCTGACTTTTATTTTGAACCCGGGTTGGCGGAGTTGTGAGACCACAGCTCGATCAACTGTTATCCTGTTTTAAAAGTTGAAGCAAAACTCTATCAACTGGGTTATTAGTAAGGATATGTTCATGCATGGTATTGACAATTATATCAAAGATTTAAATGGACATAAAGTGATTTCTTTATCATATTTATGTATTTAGAACAGAGGAATGATTGCTATGTACATGTATGCAAATAATGTTTACAGCCAAATTGCCTTGTGCAATGGCAATGTTTTTTTTCCTTGTAATCATGAATTCCTTAATATAGGCAGCTATGCTGAAGCTGGTGGTAAAATTGTGGAGCACCAGTAGTGTCACATTTGACAGACAGGAGTGCCAATATATCTGATAATTAGATTGTGTTGGGGGGGGGCACCTGGTTATCAATATGGGGAGGGGGCAATACAACCTATTTTTTATTGAAATTAAGTAGTACAGGGATGATGTGTAGAAATACACAGCAAATTACGTCCCTTAACTTCTATTTTACTCTCCCTGTCTTCCCCCCTTTTTATGTGATGTAGCATGTTAAAAAAAAGAGTATGGCTTCATGTACATCTGACTTTGTGAAACAAAAAGTAGAATGTTATGTTGATTATTCTGCATGTGAAGGGTGAAAAGACGTACCGTACATGTACTCTCTCATACATGCAGGCTATTTGAATTTTCCTACAAAATGAATAATTCATTCATTAATAAAAAAAAAGTACAGTGTGTTGGTTCTGTCTGTTACATGGAGTAGATAGAGAGGTAAGGATTGGGGGTACGGAATTTACCCCCTCTGCAGTCATAAGGAATAAAACCTACCCCATACATGTACATGTAGGCACTAGTCTGCTGTACAAACCCTTCACTCAAGCTAAGGGTCTGAATGTGCAGCCTACTCATGCCTTGTAACAGCAAGTTTTGAATGTGCTAGTCTTTGCGTGGAGACACACTTGGTGATCAGAGTTTCAATCAGGGTCTGTGTCTGCAGACTATGTACAGTACTGTACATGTACATGTACATGTAGGCATCACTCCTTGGCTTTTGCAATGTGTGTATTTTAAGTGTTGGGATGAGTATCCCTAGCTTTTTTGCATTTCATTGGTAGGGGAGACCGGGGTTAGTTGGAACATGGGGTAAGTTGAAACATTGTAATTTTCTTTAACGCCTGTAAAATAAATTTATGCAATACTGCCCTCAATTTATTGCTATTAATAATACAACAGTGTTGAATAATTATTGCAATAAATTGAGGGCAGTATTGCATAAATTTATTTTACAGGCGTTAAAGAAAATTACTATGTTTCAACTTACCCCATGTTCCAACTAACCCCGGTCTCCCCTACGTTAAAACCCTGTATTAATACACTTGATGCATCTATTCATTATAAAAATGATTTATTATGAAATGTACTTTTGGATTTGTGGCATACAGTATGTACAAAAATAAATAGCTAGTCTGTAAACACAGACACATTTGTCCAGAGTGAAGACTTGACTCCATACGCTCTGTGTCAAATTAAAGGGTACTCCAGGCTGATAAAACATATATCTAAATAAATAAAGTAAAATTCACAGATCTCTGTTTTTAGAACAAATAACAACAAAGCTATTGAATTTTAAAGTTTAACAATAATTTGTGAAAGCAGTTACATGTACATGTACATACTACATGTACATGTAGTAGTCCTCATTGTGCATTCTTTATTTCCTTTCCTTTATCCAGCTTTACAAATCGCCATGAATAATTATCAGGTAGGCTGATGATGTTATGTCCCCACTTTCCCTTTTCTTTACATGAAGTCATAAATATTTCATATTTTCTAGCATGTGTGTATCGTCTTCCTTATAAGTTGCA
Source organism: Lytechinus variegatus (assembly GCF_018143015.1). Lineage (NCBI taxonomy): Eukaryota > Metazoa > Echinodermata > Echinoidea > Temnopleuroida > Toxopneustidae > Lytechinus > Lytechinus variegatus. The sequence goes on along the minus strand of NC_054755.1, from coordinate 18,712,905 downwards.
GCAATGAATATTGATCTACATGTAACTCATTCTTTCCAATGATACGTATATTTTGAATTATTGGAGGACAAAATTTGAATACACCTAGTACACAAATATAATAACATACAGTACAAAAGAACAAGTAGGAAATATGATATCATCAGGTTGCTGTTGAATATTCATGAAGACATGCAAAGAACCGTTCCACTGAAATAATGTTAATATTTAAAATGTCATAACTTTGTTATTGTTTGATTTTGATCAAATTTTCAGTTTTTTGTTTGTCAGATTTTTCTGTATCTTTTCAAATCATCATTTCCAGCCTGGGCCCCATTGCATAAAAGTAACTACTAGTATTATGGTAACTTTGCCATCCAATGTTCTACCATGGTAAATGATGATCAACAGCCAATCAGAATCAAGGATTCCATGCAAGTTACCCCCGGGGGGGCCACTTACATTGACGAGTGGATACCATGCGCGACCAAAAAAACACGTAAAAAGGATGTCTTTTTCACGATAGGGCACGTTACGTACATGTACGTAACGTGATTAGGGTGTCAAAAACACAAAAATAATGAAAAAAGGGTATCTATTTCGCTAGGAAAATTACGTGTTTAGGGTCGACTCTGCGGGGATGATAAAACAAAATTAAATGTTTTATAAAGGATGTCCTTTCTGCCCCAACACTACGTGTTTAGAGTCCGATTTGAGCGAGGTGTAGAAGGTGGGGTCGTACTAAACCAAATAAGGTAAAGCCGACGACCGAAGGACCCGTAACAATAAAACATTCCTGTACTTGTTTAGGGGTTCGTTTCAAGGAATATTTGTCAAGAGTATCGTTTTGTTTCCAAGACTTGTTAAGGGTAGGGTTTCACACGCCAATACTTGTTAAGGGGTGCATTTTCAGAATATGGAAATTACGTGTTTAGGGTGCTTTTCGAGACCCCATGGTCGCGCATGGTATCCACTCGTGAATGGAAGTGGCCCCCCCCCGGGAAGTTACCATTGGATGGCAAAGTTACCACAATGGTAACCTTTATGCAACAGGGCCCATCAACATTTTCATCCGACAAGTTGCCAGGTGTGACGACTTAACTTGAGAACGATTGGCTGAGAGTCACTGTTACCATGGGAACTGTTGGTTAAAACGGGACTTGTCAGATAAAACGTCTGACAAGTCCTTTTATGAAACGCCCCCCTGGAGTAGCCTGCAGGCACAGACCCTGATTGGAACTTTGATCAACAAGTGTGCCTCCATGCAAAGACTAGCACATAAAACTTGCTGTTCCAATACAGGGCAAGAGAGCCTTTAGTACACTGACTACATGTAGGCATGAGTAGGCTGCACATTCAGACCCTTAACTCGAGTGAAGGGTTTGCCCAGCAGACTACCCCTGGAGTACACCTCTAAAGAAGCAGCCACATTACATGAGTGAATCTAGCAATACTTCAGACTTTGTATCATGCTCTATGTGAAAACAAAGAGGTCTGTGACCGCAGACTAGCATTATCACCATGCATCATGATTGTCCCTGCACATTACATGTTCTCAGTGTGAAGTTCATGGAGTGGTCTGAACCATGAATCATCGTCTATGATGACGACAGCGCTTCCATGTGCATTGGGTTACCTGGAGGACCTCCAATGAACAGCATTGAGGCACACTTTCTGTTTTGAGAGGACTACCATGCTACATGTAGGTGTGTTCAGACGTCGGATTCCGCCCCCCCCTAAGATATCAGCCTTTGATCGCGCAAGCACCGCAAAATTTTGCACAGTGGTAGTGTGCGATAAAATCTACAAGGCTTTATAATTTTTTTTAAATAATAAAAAGATTCTTCATTTAATGGATTAATTATGCTAATTTATGCGTGAAATAAAACATTTGCTCTAAATCAACTATCGTAAGGCCCCAAAACTGCTATTTTTTTATTCACATACTCTTTGTAGAATCTCAATCAAATGTACTTCAAAAAAAATGTGGTATCACAATTTTTTTAATGTATTTTATTTTAAAAAAAGTAGTTAGACTTTTTTGTTTTTAAATGTTTTTTTTTGATAGAAATTGTTGGATAGTGATAATCCTGATCATAAATAAGACAAAATTAATTTAGTTTAATCAGTAAAACTAGAAATGATATACATTTATGAATTTTGGCTATATACACAATTTGCATTGGATTTGTTCATGAATTCACATTTTTGAGCAGTTTTGGATCCGACATGCACAATACATAATTTTGTGTATTAAATGTCATACCCGGGCATTGTAGATTTGGTCTCAAAAGGGTTGCGGGATTTGAACGATGGGGTAAAAAGAAATTTGCATGGCGGATTTATCGTGAAAAGTGTATATGGAGGGAGGGCGGAATCCGCCCCCCTGGGCCTTATAGGGTTAATGATGATGAACATCGAGCGCATTATTTAGTGCATACTGAGGCTGTTCTCACTACGTTCCTAAAACTAGTTTAACACGTAGTGAGAACGGTTCAAGCGGTCTTGGAAGCGATCTTCCAAACCAGTTTGGAAAACCACCTCGCGATGTAGTTTCAAGATCGCTTTGCCTTGTTAAACTGGTTTTAGCGTAAGTGAGGACACAACCGTTCTTCGGGAAGCGATCTTCGCACATTTTGAGCGCGCTACTCCACACGACAGGTGTAGAATGCCTATGCTGCGGTTTCTAATTTCGCGCGAAACGTGTCACCCCACTGAGAGCGTTTCCATAGCAACAAGAGCGCTTTACATGAAGTGATTTTGAAAACTACTTTCGTGTGATCAAGTGGGAACGCTAGCAAAGCGATCTTCCAAATTGGTTTTCTGAATCGGTTTCCAGAAAACTAGTTTTAGAAAGCATAATGAGAATGGCCTTTATTGCAAGTTTGCCTATAGTACATTATATGTACTGTACATGTACTGTAATGTTCATGTATGAATGCCTATTCCTCATAGTTGAGATGCCCTTGATAAATAAACATTTAAGAAGTGCTTTTGTGAAATGAAATTGAAACTACCAATTGATGAAGTGGATGACATTAATCTTCTTGCAGCTTGTGTCAGCCAGTAAAAGAGAAAATGATAAAGCAGTGTACTGTAGTAGGCATCAAATTTGTTTCAGGAATGCAAGTTACATGTAGGCCTACATGTATGTGTACAGACTACGTACATGTACATTGATGTTTGCTGTTTGCTTGCTACAGGGAAAGTTACATCCTGAAGAATTTTGGAGACATGTTCTGGGGTCAGACTAGATGGTTTTGATTTGAATTTGGTTTATGACAGTATAGTTGTTTAAAGCATGCGGAAATCTTTAATGCTTATTTTCAACCATCTAAAAAGTGTCTAGACAATTCCCGGGGGGGGGGGGGCCACTTCCATTCACGAGTGGATACAATGCGCGACCATGGGGTCTCGAAAAGCACCCTAAACACGTAATTTCCATATTCTGAAAATGCACCCCTTAACAAGTATTGGCGTGTGAAACCCTACCCTTAACAGGTATTGGAAACAAAACGATACTCTTGGCAAATATTCCCTGAAATGAACCCCTAAACAAGTACAGGAATGTTTTATTGTTACGGGTCCTTCGGTTGTCGGCTTTACCTTATTTGGTTTAGTACGACCCCACCTTCTACACCTCGCGCAAATCGGACTCTAAACACGAAGTGTTGGGGCAAAAAGGACATCCTTTATAAAACATTTTAATTTTGTTTTATCATCCCCGCAAAGTCGACCCTAAACACGTAATTTTCCTAGTGAAATAGATCATACCCTTTTTTCGTTATTTTAGTGTTTTTGACATCCTTATCACGTTACGTACGTAACCTGCCCTATCGTGAAAAAGACATCCTTTTTATGTGTTTTTTTGGTCGCGCATGGTATCCACTCGTCAATGTAAGTGGCCCCCCCCCGGGAGACAATTCTACCAATCCTTGGTAATCAATGGGGGGGGGGGGACAAATCCCCAAAGGACAATTGCTACATGTACATGTACATGCATGTACATTAAACATGTGGCCAGTATTCTGAAGTGTGGTTAAATTTTGACCATGTCTGACTTATCAAATTATGGGAAGCTAAAAATGTCAAGAAATACATGTTTACATCAATGTGTGTTTCTTATGTTTAAGAAACATGTACTATGTTGTTTCCCCATTTGGATGCTTTAAAAATGAAGAGAACTATATTTATTTCCAGAGAGTTACAAATGATTTGAGTGTAAAATGAGCTTATCAAATGAGCCTGCAAATGTTTGAGATAATTATACATGTATCTGTATGTCCCATTTGGCTCTCCATAGTCAAGTCACACCAGAGTGTAAATTAAACCTTAGGGCCAATCGGGCTAAAATCTCGAGATTGAGCAAACTCGGGCCGGTGCAGCACAATTTATATTTTGCATAATGGCCCTATGGGCTGAAGTGATCAGCGAAACACATAAATTCCTTCTCTGCGAGTGATTAATGGGAAACTACCTTCTATCATGTGATTAACTTTTGACCGATCATACAGCAAGATTCTTTAATTTAGTATGCAGAAAAAGTAGAATGTAGTCTGATGGGGTCAAGTTCCGTAGGGTGTTGGGGGAGGGGGGTATTGCCATTATTGGTTATTTCTATTTCGGGGGAATTTACCAGGTACATGATTTTCGATGCAAGGACACATTAAAAATTGTTTTAAAAACGAAATTGAATTTTCCCTGTTCGTTCAAGGATTCACTGAAAAAACGTTTTACTTGATGTTTCACAATCCCAGCCTTTTTAAAGGTCAAGTCCACCTCAAAAAAATGTTGATTTGAATCAATATAGAAAAATCAGACAAGCACAATGCTGAAAATTTCATCAAAATCGGATGTAAAATAAGAAAGTTATGACATTTCAAAGTTTCGCTTATTTTCAACAAAATAGTTATATGAGCCAGTTACATCCAAATGAGAAAGTCGATGACGTCACTCACTATTTCTTTTGTTTTTTATTGTTTGAATTATACAATATATTAATTTTTACGAATTTGATGATTAGGACCTCATTGCCTGAAGCACAAGATGTTAAAATAGTGGAATTCCACATGTTCAGGGAGGACTGAAACTTCCTTTCACATGACAATGACGAGAAAATAAAAATATTTCATATTTTATATAATAAATGGATACTCATAAAGCTTCTACACATGTTTATAACCATTGACATACATGCATCTAGAATCAAGAGGAGTAACAGTACATTGATGTATTATTACAGCATCCCACTAAAAAGCTCTCCCATTGTGCACTCTACCTATTTCTATGCCCTTCACTCTAATTTATGAAATATCTAAAAGCAGTGTCAACTGAAAAGCACTTATAACACAGCCTTGACAAAATTGGATCAGTTGCATGCTGTTTGCATAATATTACAGTGTCTCTTCTGTCTACAAACATGTACATGTAGGCCTATATGAACATGTATTGTATAACTTCATTCTTTCCAATAGAGATCGCCAGTTTATTTACCAAGAGAGTCAAAAGGGTCCTAAGCTTTCGATCCTAGCAGAATCTTCTTCGGAGGCAAAAATGTTTTTTTACCAGTTTTTTTACCAATGAAAACAAATGACTGTCATAATAGGAATATATGAGACCCATCTGTTTGAAATACTGCTTTACATTGAATTATAATGAAGATGGTGTTGATGGTGACGACGATGATGAAAATTATGTGTATGATGATCACTAGCGTACCTATGGGGGGGGGCAGATTCCCCTTCCCCCCCCCCCCCCCGACGAGAAGTTGAAGACCTTTTTTTTGTCAATTTTTTTTCTGCTGTGAAATATCTGGTTGAGGACCTTTTTTTTTCTTTTTTTTTGCTTGTCAATTTTTTCTCGGTACAAAATCCTTTATTTCGGGTTGACCTTTTTTTTTTGTTTTTGCTTGTCAAATTTTTTGGATGGACGATTTTGCCCCCCCCCTGTTAAAAATCCTAGGTTCGCCACTTACATGTATAATGATGATTAAAGCTGGAGTCAAACCGGACTGTACTTATGCAAAGTTGTTCAGATCAGTGCACCAATGAAATAAAGAAATATGTAAAAGAATTCTGTGTCACCAAAGACTGAGAATAACCATAATAAGAACTACATTTAGACTATTGTTTACTTTAAGTTTAATAATAATAATATTCAATTCTTTTATAACACATACATGTAGCTACTCATGTCCCAATCTACTTGAATGAAATTAAGGAAAGAAATGATAGAAAGATCTATCTAGATCTACATGTCATCAAAATCACATTTATAGCTTCTTGAACTTTGTAGAGCTCTACATGTACATACATGTATACATTGTATGTTTTAGTTGTTTGTTTACAAGTATATACATGTAGGCAAGCACTACCTACATTACATTATGTACAATATTGACTGGTATCAATAAATCATGCATGGATATAAGGTCATCGACAATGATCATGTCTCGGTTTACAAGTGGCATTGATGTTGGATCATGAAGGCCGCCCACCCCCCTTAAAGAGAGAACAGGACAAATACATTTGAATATGATCAGGGGCCCGTTGCAGAAAGAGTTGCAATCAATCGCAACTCTGAAAATCATGCGCTACTTGATTTTCAACCAATCAACAGCGCGCATTTGGGACTTGCGATTGATTTTTTGACTTGCGTTTAAACGCAACTCTTTCTGCAACGGGCCCCAGACCTCTTCCATGTTATGGGAAACCAACCATACTTTGTGGTTTGGCTTCTATGATAATTTTTGCTTCAGAATGCTCTTGAGGGGAGGGGGAGTCAATTATATCGCTGTTCACACGCATGACAAAAAAAAACATGTTGAAAGGGGTGTAAGGGGTGTTTTTTCAGTTTTTGATGCAGGCCGTACATGCTCTTATTAAGGGTATCAAAAACACCTATAAAAAAGGGGTAGTTTTGAAAGACCCAAAGGTTTTTCCCTGGGGTCATATTCTGGCGACAACTTGTTTATGGGCCAAAATGCAAAATGTGTATTAAATAAAGCCCGCGAAAAACTTGTTTAGGGGATTATTTTGCACACAGAGAAAAACTTGTTTAGGGGGTGTTTGGAAATAATTTGGCCACGCATGTGTACAGCAATACATTTGACTGCCCCCCCCCCCCCCCCCGGGCTCCTGAAAGGCTTTCAATACCAGATGACCAAAGAGAAGAGAAATTAAAAACAGATTTTGATCTTTTCATTTCTGTCTAATGTACATACATGTACTAGTAATCATCTACATGCATTGTAGTGTGAAAATAAAAGTGATTGCATCATAATGGATAGATTACTCTACATAAAGTACATGCTTGTACAAATTATTGTAAATATTGCGTTCATTATGTATATGTGCATGATGTGAGCAAGGAGCAATGAGGACATGTAATGAAGAGAAGAGTGAGGGGTGGGGGGGGGTCAGAAAGCTCCCTAATTACAACAAGCTTTAATTAAACTTAAAAGATTGATTGAGAAGTCCAGATTCTGCAAGTGAAAAAGGTTGGAAAAAGGTCCTTTTTGGTACGATTGGGTACCTGTACTGTGTTATACATGTAGTTGTATTTCGATCTCTTTTTGAGGGAGGGGGGGGGGTAGAGCAAAAGACCCAACCTATAACAACAAGATGGAAAAATGCATCCTTGTATGGTATACTGTATGATGTACAGCAGATTTATAGTGAAAATATGAAAAAAGGGTTCTTTTTGGGTAAAACTAGGTTTGACCTTTATTTGACTGGTCACCGTGTCTCTAGTGGCTTGTTTTGACTGCCTCGTCTGGATGGAATAAGTAGCAAGGAAATTGGCAAGCTACAGCTCTGGCAAAGAGATGTGTATTGAATGGGAAATTAGCATTTTCCTTTTGGTGGAGTGTATTTTGGTGGGAAGGATGGAGTTGGCATTTGATGTATGTACATTACCAGTCTACCGCTGTTTTTTTTTGTGTGTTGGTAAGAACGCTGGACTGTGAAATGAATTCCGATGAAATTATATGTTTCATGAGTTCAAATGTGCTCAAGTTGCGCCCTTATTGCGACATCTCTCCTTCACATTCATTCATAGAGATCGCTCGTTGGCAGTGTCTTCACGCCATGTATTAATCACAGTGTTTCTTGGTCAACCGTCAAAGTGGTTACAAATATTTGAAACATCTGGTCAGATCATCAGATCATTATCATACAATATAAACACTGATATTTTTTTATTTATCGCAAGAACAAGACATTTTCATGTAAACTACTTGTCCTTTGACCTCATGAACCCCGAATTTTACTTGAATCATCTCCCCAGATCTGCTTTAAATATCCCCTTTAAATTTGTTTCCACTTTTCCTTGGTGCTTTTATGAAAAAAAAAATCACGAGTTGCTTGCCTTAAAAAGCTATCTTCTTAATATTCATCTCTATGGCCTATACATACATGTACATGCATGTGCTGTAATGATTTGTAGTGAAGAATATAAAATTTCATAATAATGACATCCATGTACATTTCATATTGATGTAACAGACTGTTCAGTGAAGTGCAAACTTAATGATTATGCGCTTGTACAGGTTTCGGGAATGTGTATGTAGTTAGGAATCGTATGGAGGAAATTGCACAATCAATACACATCGGATAGAAAGGCATGATCATTAGGATACATACGCATTGTATACACTCATATTTGATCTGGAAGTAATGATAATATCATTTGAAGATGTACAGTAAATGTACATACATGTACAACACATGCATGTTCTTGTATGTGATAATGTGTTTAATTTCTGGAAAACATGCTGTATTTAATGACATTTGCGCACATTGTACTTCATATAAAGGCAGTGACATTGTAGATGCGTTCAGTGCACCTACTGCAGACATCTATGCATCATGCCATTTTTTACCCTCATCATTTTTGCATATTTGCAAATTATACTTGTTCCCTAGGCTAGGCTTATGGGAGTTTTTAAAAGCATATGTATGTGATACATGCATATATGTATACAGGTACATGTATGTGTAGTGTTCTATGGACATAATTGTGTTTTTATGGGGATTGCATCTGGAGATCATATAATTTTTGCATTTTTCAGAGATGCCAAGTTCAAAGACCAGCTATGCGTGAGATTTACTGTGAATCTGAGTGAGATCACAGACATTGTGTACAATGTATATGGGGATAGGCTGTGATAGTTGCGTGAGACAGAGATTTGAGGGGATGAACAAGAGTCCAAAATGCTTGAGTCTCACCCATAATGTGTGAGACTTGGTAGCTCTTTTTTTTCTGACATTATACATGATATGAAACATGAATTTACATGTACATGTTTCTGTTTGTGGTAACTCCCTCAAGAACTCGGTAGAACAGCATTTTGGTGGTAAACGCCAAGCTGGTACATGTACACCTAAAGGAAACATTTTATGTCTATGTTGATCAGTCATAATGGCTGACGTTATAGATGACAGATATCACTCTCGGGCCATTTTATCAAAGTGGCGACAATGGCAGAGTTGGAATTCGAACTCACAACCTTGCAAAATGCTCTAACCACTTGACCACACGACCCATGCATGTGCAATGACAGTATACATGTACTATACAGAGTTATTTAGACTTTGATTAATATGATGATGAGTCATCGATTATCCTCATTGACATTTCTTAATCCATTTTCATTGTCATTACTATCTTTGATTGTACATGTACATTAGGTTCAATTTCATGCTGTACAGTATCTATTTTTAAAGTTGATTCCTTGCACTTTACACCATTTGCAAGACATACATTTGAGAATGCCACTCTCCACCCAGGTTTGGTACTGTATATATCATGTTGTGTGTACATGTATGTTTGCTATGTTTATTAGTTTACTCAGCATTATTTGTGAGCATCAATGGTTTAAGACTGGAATATTCCCCAGGGAGTGGAGTCAGTGGAGAATGTTCAGAAAATGTTATGTATGCAGATGAATTAATCTTATTTCAAATCCTCCTTTTCTCTCTTCATCTCCTTGTTAATCCCTCTTCCCTCGCTCTCGTTTTTCTTCTTTCTCTACCTTCCCCTCTTCTCTTTTCTTCTACCTTCTACTTTTTCTTGACCTCTCCTCCTCCTTTGCTGATCATATCTCATTAGACACATTTCCAAGCGCACATCCAGTAAAGACAGACCCCACCCCCTTCAGACCATTTCCGGTTTTCCCCTTCTCGTTGCTCTCCTAATGATACAGGTATTTCCAAATACATATCCAATAAACCCCCCCCCCCTCCAATCAGACCACTTCCCCTTTTTCTCTTCCTTCTCATTGCTCTCCTAATGATACAGTTATTTCCAAATACACATCCAATAAAGACCCCCCTCCAATCAGACCACTTCCCCTTTTTCTCTTCCTTCTCATTGCTCTCCTAATGATACAGGCATGTCCAAGCGTACATCCAGTAAAGACAGACCCCCCATCAGACCACTTCCCCCTCCCCTCTTCCTTCTCATTGCTCTCCTAATGATACAGGCATGTCCAAGCGCACATCCAGTAAAGACCCCCCCATCAGACCACTTTCCCTTCCCCTCTTCCTCCTCTTTGCTCTCCTTCTAATGATACAGGCATTTCCAAGCGCACGACCCCTGATCAGACCTCTTCTGCTCCTCCTCTTTGCTCGCTTCCTTATATCTTTTCTTTTTCCTACTCGTGTTTAATACTTGTTGCTGTACATGTATTACAGTACATAATTTTTATTCTTCCTACCTTCTCTTCCGTAGCTCACCAAGGAGATGGTGACATCCGGTGGAGTGTATCTCATTGGCACCACTCCCGGTATCCTATCACATCAGACACACCTACAAACACACATCCAGTGAGTCGTCTACTCTTCCTGGACCAGTCTCCCAGAGACCGCTGCAGGGCACCATGACTCTAGGGATGAAAGGCACACCCACTGGGGCAGGGGACACCACCCCAGAGACCTCGCCCGTTGTTCCGCCACACCCATCGCCGTCTCATCCACCAGCCAACCATGTAAGTCATGCTACACATTTCAGAAACAATTGGTATTTCTTGAAACAATCTGCCCCTAAAACTCACCTGTTCAAAATATGTCTCATTTCAACATAACATGTAGATGTTTCTTTTTCTTTTCTTTGTGTCTGAAGCACATAGAGACATATCATACAAATAATAAATGTTTATGAGTGCAATGGACAGAATACTTCATGAGGTGAAAGATGAAATGATCCATTCAACGAGACGTAGGATCATTCGTTTCAACTTTCACCGAATGAAGTATTCTGTCCATTGCACGAATGAAAAGAACATTCATTATTTGGTTTATATGACACCTAAAAATAGATTCTTTTGAATGTTGAATTAATGAATTTTGATGCAAAATATACTCATGCAGTGCGAGCTCAGTCTTTTAACTATTGCGTGCTGCAAACACGAGTGCAGTCTCGGTGCGCGAGTGCAATGGACAAAATCGTATGGATCCAAAATTGCACGGTTGATGATGTCATTGTAAAATGGGCTGAATGATCGATATCGAACAGCCAATCAAATGACAAGGATCTATCTAGGTGTCATATGATTACGTTTACATCTTGTGATATGTCCACATGTATATAAAAGTGTATACAAGTCAATCCAATTAATAATAATAATCCGCTTTTATATAGCGCTTAATCCATCGGAACGACGTTTCTAAGCGCTTTACAGATATATTATTACCCCGGTCATCGGATTCAATCAGTCATTCCCGCACACAATGTGTGCACATCCTCCACTCCCTGGGGAGTATTCCAGTCAGTCGCCTGTGAGGCGCACACAATACTGAATTAAACCAATTCCTAACTGACTGGTGGTGCATAATTGGAAATAACACAATAAGTTTTGTCGGTATAGAGTCATAGTCAATTTTATGACTGGAGCATTAGGGTGAAGACATAAACTTTTCGCTAGTGTACATCTAGAGATTAGCGTCACAATTCACTATACCAGTTTTACGACAATTTTAGACCAGAGTTTACATTAAAACCAAGTTCGGAATACGTACCATAGTGTATTATCACAAAAGCTGTGAATTGTATAATAAAGGTTTTAAATTGGATGAAAATGAAGAATGTCGTAACAACCCTATCCCATACTTTTGACCCCAAGCCACCTGAGCCGACAGAAGGAGGTAGCGATGGTGGTGATGAGAACATTGATATGGAGGAGCCTCCGTTCCCTGTCGAGTCGCTGAATCGTCTAGATGAGATGATCAACAAGCCAAGATGGGTCATCCCTGTTCTGCCTAAGGGAGAGCTGGAGGTTCTTCTCGAGGCTGCTATTGAACTCAGCAAAAAAAGTGAGTACCAAGTAGTACTAGTCCACTTTTTAAAATGATGATATTCAATTCTGGTATAGCACCTATTTGATTGTAATCATGTCTTTATTTCAAAGAAAAGCAGTATACAAACGAACAAAGTGAAACAATGAAAAAGTAACAAGCAAAACCAAGTCCATGAACCTGTACTGGTTCAAGGCCGGTTGAAATGTACATAAAAAGTGAAATTACATAGACATTTATTGTAAAAAAAGAGCAATCATACATTGAAGCTGAATAGTTACATTTGCATTAACACTAAAAAGAATTGGTTTTAAATATGGATTTGCTTACATGAACAAAGGTACATCAAATGACATCAACTATGGAGCATTCTGTACATCCATTATGGTAACAATAATTATTATACATAATAACATAGTATTTTACATTAAGGAAGACAGAAGAGAGAACCCCCTGGTTCAATAATTCAATTTATCATGTAAAACAGTGTGGATAATTGGATATTGGCTATAAAAATAAAATAGCAGATGAGTCGAATAATGAAAAAAAATCATAACTTAAGATTTTAATATCTAATGTTTCTATGTGTTCCCAAAATTTACTTATCACCTTGGCAGCGAATCAATTCCTGCTATTACCCATTTTCCGCACCTGGGTTGAGTGTAGCATGATGTGGGTCAGTTTCTTGCTGAAGGAAATTGTGCTGTGGCTGGGATTAAAACCCACGGCCCTCTGTTTTTTTTGTCTGGAAATACATTTAATTATCAGCAACAACTAAGAAAACATGCGAACCTGGGAATGGGTTCAAGTAATTATCAGGGAATTTTTAAACTTCATCAACGAAAAATCAGGGAATTTGGTTCTCGAAAAGCTGGGAACACTTTTTATAAAACATTATGCCCGAATGTTATAATGATATCATGTTCCCATTCTTTTCCTTCCAGAATAAATGATTTGAATGTTACCATTCTTTTTTTCTTTCCAGACCTTGATATTCGCAGTGAGTCATGCCAGAGGTTCTTCAGAGACGGGTTAACAATCTCCTTCACTAAAATCCTCACTGATGAAGCCGTTAGTGGATGGAAGTTTGAAATCCATGTGAGTATTTCTTTTCTTTTACCTGACATTAAAAAAAAAACAATTTTTAAAGAATCTGTATTGACACAAATTGTTTCTCCCATATGAAGTTGATATTTTTCATATAAAAGGTTTTCGATGCTCATTTTGATTAGTTCAAATCATTTTTGTCTCACCTGCGAAGCAAAGTGAGACTATAGGCGCCGCTTTTCCGACGGCGGCGGCGTCAACATCAAATCTTAACCTGAGGTTAAGTTTTTGAAATGATGTCATAACTTAGAAAGTATATGGACCTAGTTAATAAAACTTGGCCATAAGGTTAATCAAGTATTACTGAACATCCTATTAGAGTTTCATGTCACATGACCAAGGTCAAAGGTCATTTAGGGTCAATGAACTTAGACCATATTGGAGGAATCAACATCGAAATCTTGACCTGAGGTTAAGTTTTTGAAATGTCATCATAACTTAGAAAATATATGGACCTAGTTCATGAAACTTGGACATAAGGTTAATCAAGTATCACTGAACATCCTGCATGAGTTTTATGTCACATGACCAAGGTCAAAGGTCATTTAGGGTCAATGAACTTTGGCCGAATTGGGGATATCTGTTGAAATCCCATCATAACTTTGAAAGTTTATGGATCTGATTCATGAATCTTGGACATAATAGTAATCAAGCATCACTGAAAATTTTGTGCAAGTTTCAGGTCTCATGATTAAGGTCAAAGGTCATTTAGGGTCAATGAACTTTGGCCGAATCGGGGGTATCTGTTGAATTACCATCATAACTTTGAAAGTTTATTGGTCTAGTTCATTAAACTTGTACATAAGAGTAATCAAGTATCACTGAACATCCTGTTCGAGTTTCAGGTCACATGATCAAGGTCAAAGGTCATGTAAGGTCAATGAACTTTGGCCATGTTGGGGTTTTTTGTTGAATAACCATCATATCTCTAAGTTTATTGGTCTAGTTCATAAAAAGTGGACATAAGAGTAACCATGTATCACTGAACATCTTGTGCAAGTTAGAGTAGTATTCAAAGTCAGCACTGCTGCTATATTGAACCGCGTGATGCAGGTGAGACGGCCAGAGGCATTCCACTTGTTCTTCTTCCCATTACTATGAATTGAGGCCAGAATATTGTTGCCAATGTAAGGAGCAAAGACGATTGAGACCCTTGCAAAGATCTGTACCAGTATGAGAATAAAGGGCATAATTCAACCCAGAGGGGTTTCAAACCTGTCCGTGTACTTCAACTGCTTAGAGGCTTTCCTAATAAGCCATTTTGTAATCACAATCTGCGCATGTGTACATGAAGGTCATTGGTTGTGAACCGGAATAGTGCTTTTGAAGTCACTGAAATAAATATGATTATGTTATTCAAAAATGTGCTTGTCAACCCATTTAAGGGATAATAACAAAGTGTTGAGTGATTTTCGGTATTTGGCAACCGGTCAAATGATAGCCAATCAATTAAATTAACATAACCTACAAGTCCTATCACATGTTCTGTGCAGCGTTTTCTTCATCATAGTTGAATATCGCAGATTGGTGTACCAGGCAAGCTTACATACATAACATTTTTAAAAATATAATAACAGTTGATTGAGTACCTATCCAACTGAAAGTAAATATTTTTATATTGCTTGTACAGAACGTCCTCATCTTCATGATTGCAGAGAGGCAATTATGTTTTGTATAATTTTAAGCCTTCTTCTGAGATATGATGTCCAATAGATAGTAGCTATATGTTTTTTGATATTTTTCTCTTTGTAGAGGTGCATTATGAAGAATACAGAGAAACTGATAGAGCTGTGTGTGAGCAAACTATCTCAGGACTGGTTTCCCCTCCTAGAACTACTAGCTATGGCTCTTAATCCACTCTGCAAGTAAGTATCACAGTTTGCAAGGTGACGGGATGGGTGATTCACAAAGCTGTTTGTGATTTCTAAGTGACTTTACAAGTGACTGGAGACCCTTTGTGGTTAAATGAAATATACAAATTGTGAGTGCTTTTAACTTAACCCTTTGAACCTGATAAGCCGCAATACCAGCCTGAAGCCATAGGACAACATAAATACCAGCCTGAAGCCATCGGACCTAAAAAACATACGTTCTAAATGTCAAGTGATCTTTTAAAAATGACGTCATCTTTCTAGTACGTGTAGGGATATTTAGTCAATAATTTCATTCAAGATTGGTATAGATTTCTGAAGGTTTTAGCATGATTTGGTTCATTACAGTTCTAGATCTGCAATGATATGTTGACAATTAGTCTTGATTGAACAGATTTAGTCATGAAATTATTGATTTCTTCATGACGAATGTCACAATGACCAGTTTCCAGTCAATGACGGCAATCATGCAATACAGTGATTTGTCATTTCATCTATCTTTTCAGGTTCCATGTGTTTAACGGCTCAAGGCAATCCGAAACAGTTCCAATGGGTTCCCAGGTAGGCTTTGAGATGTACCCTATTATTATTGGTGATGGTGCCAAGAGAGGTGGCAAATGTCAATAGATAGAAGTGAGATTGAATTAGATGAGAGAGAAGGAGGAAGAAGAGAAGGAAGACGGAAAAGGAGAAGAAGCAGGAGAAAGAGAAGAGGATGAATAGGAAGAGGAGGAAGGCAGAGTTGGAGATGGAAAGAGAGAGAGAAAGTTATTTTAGTGAATTAGACCCCTGGAATTAGAGAAGGAAAGAAACAATCAGAGAGAGAGAGAGAAAAAAAAAAGAGATCAAGAGAGGGAAAATAAAAAAAAAGGTGTAGTCTCAATTCAATTAAACCTGATTTGATAGACATTGTTATGTGTGGTATCGTCTGTGCATGGGAGGGGAAAGCAAAATGAAGATCTGTGACATTTTGGGTTTCTCTTGATATAATTGAAGTTGGAAGTGTGCAGGTGGACCATTTAATCAGATTTTTTTTCCTTCTCTTATACAAATAATGCTGTGGGATCTAGACATGCAATATGAGTGATTCTTCTCTACACTGGATTTCCATTTAACATCCCATCTGAGGGGTGGCATATTTTTTTATGTAATACAAATCATGTATAAA
This sequence comes from Lytechinus variegatus, assembly GCF_018143015.1. NCBI lineage: Eukaryota > Metazoa > Echinodermata > Echinoidea > Temnopleuroida > Toxopneustidae > Lytechinus > Lytechinus variegatus. The sequence goes on along the minus strand of NC_054755.1, from coordinate 18,696,487 downwards.
GAAAAAAGCTACTGTATTTTGTAATTATGTTTCCTCTGACAGCTGAACAATAACGAAATCTTTGCCAGACCCCCAGACATCAGAAATCCAAAGGTTAGTTTTTGTTATATTGTAACCCCATCCACTTTATAAAAAAAATACTATGTTTAATTTGTGTGTTTCATAGTACCAGGCATTAGTCATTGTGTTTGAAAAGTTTCAAGGACAAGTCCACCCCAACAAAAACTTGATTTGAATAAAAAGAGAAAAATTCAACAAGCATAACACTGAAAATTTCATCAAAATCGGATGTAAAATAAGAAAGTTATGGCATTTTAAAGTTTCGCTTATTTTCAACAAAATAGTTATATGAACGAGCCAGTTACATCCAAACGAGAGAGTTGATGACATCACTCACTCACTATTTCTTTTGTATTTTATTATATGAAATATGAAATATTTTCATTTTCTCATCATTGTCATGTGAAATGAAGTTTCATTCCTCCCTGAACACGTGGAATTCCATTATTTTAACATTTTGTGCTTCAGGCAAGGAGGTCCTAATCGTCAAATTCGTAAAAATGGAAATATTGTATAATTCAAACAATATAAAACAAAAGAAATAGTGAGTGAGTGACATCATCGACTCTCATTTGGATGTAACTGGCTCGTTCATATAACTATTTTGTTGAAAATAAGCGAAACTTTGAAATGTCATAACTTTCTTATTTTACATCCGATTTTGATGAAATCTTCAGCATTGTGCTTGTCTGATTTTTCTCTATCGATTCAAATCAACATTTTTCTGAGGTGGACTTGACCTTTAAATATGTAGATAAGGAAATTGAGTACTTAAACTGGTAATGTTCATAGGCTATGGTGACATTGAATCACTTACATTTGTTCATTCACTGGTCTCTGGTTAAAACCCATTATAACTTATAGATAAAATGAAAATTTAGAGAGGTGAGGATAGTTTTATTCATTGCACTCAATTGATAGTGAGTAAGAAATTCATATGACATAGATTATCATAATGACAGTCATTATCTATACTGCTTTCATGGTAATTAATTACAGTACATTATTGAAAAAAAGTGCAGCTGCATGTGATTTGAAAACGATAATCCCTCTTATTTTTAAGATAACATGGGCCGTATGTCAAGGTATAATTTAAGTAACACTTTAGTCTAATTGTGGCTTAAATTATGGAAAGCTGATTGGGACGAGTGTCAAAGTTGACTATCCATAGTTACGCCACAACTTTAAACCAAAGTTAAGTTGAAACCTGAGTACAGAATATGCTCCCAGTGGATTTAATATATTCTTGGTTGTATGCTTGTTTAGGGATGGTTGGTAGACCTGTTGAATCGGTTTGGAGCACTCGGTGGATTTGATATTCTTCAGGAAAGATTCTTAGATGAAAGCCAATCTCTCAACGTACCAATTATTCATGCTTTACTCAGGTAAGATATCACTCTTTCATTTATTGTCTAAGAGGTACTTCGGAGACCTTCATTGTATGCTGCAGTCGGAGGTCACATGGTTTGGTCAAAGGTCATCAGGTTACGTGAAAGTTTTCTTGCAAGACTCTAATGACAAATGTTATTCCATCCCAGTTATTTCACAATGAACTTTTTATACAATTCTGTTGCATGCCGTCACAAATCACATTTCTGGTTATTTCCACAAGCGGGCAAGACACAATTTCGCTTATGCCTTGTTACATATATATTCTGTTTCTTTTCAACTGTCCCAATATTAATGTGTTGTTTCTAGTTGACTGTATATTATAAGAAGTTAACATTAAAGAATACTTTATGATAGACATTAACATTACAGAGAAGGGAATATAAATAGAGGGAAACTTCAATGTTTGGATGGGAAATATACCTGTTTGCTACTTGGTAAGATGATTATTGTGATTGAATGCTTCGGTAGTGAATTAGTGGGTTACTATTCAAGTGGGCCTATATTATGAGAGTACACTGCTTTGAATGTTGGATTATGGGTCACAAACCTGGCCACATTTGAATAGTTTAGGATGTGAGGTGGCGATACACAAGCCTGATGGTTCATATAAGCTTTAAAACAGTCATTGATGTAAGTTCATACTGATTAAAGTAAAAAATGTGTTACGGCATAGAAAAAAAATCCCTATTTCTTTTAAATGTCAATTTGAGGCAATGTCCTTTGCATGCTTATAATGATTATATTTTAGCTGGAAGTGATCTTAATGTATTTGGAATGATCTTTAATGAACTTATACATGTATCTGGAAATAGATTCACCATAAATTTATTGTAAGGTTTCATGATGTTTGTGTTGTAATAACATTGCATTTCCTTATTTTTTGTGATTTGTTTTCCAGGCCTTGGGGTCAGTGCTATGAACTTATCACTCAACACACTGTACAAACTCATTTCATGCCCATTGTGGTAAGTTGTCAAAATAATCTTAAGTTTGTTAATAATAACGATGATGATGATGATGATTGTGATGGTGATGGTGATGATGATGATGATGATGATGATGATGATGATGGTGATAGTGATGTTGATAATGATGATGGTGATGATGGTGATGATGATGATGATGATGATGATGGTGATGATGATGATGATGGTGATGATGGTGATGATGATGATAGTAACAACAAGTAGTTTTTATATAGCGCTTTTCACATAATGGCTCAAAACATTATAGAGCATATTATTACCCCGGTCATTGGATTTATCTCGATCCCGCGCAATCCCCGAATAGTGCACAATTTCCACTTCCTGGGAACATTCCTTAAACATACAATGACTTTCGGATCCTACCGGGTACCCATTTAGCACGTGGGTTGAGCAGCCCGCTCTCTCATTGGATGATTTTCGCCGACCAATTTTTGGTCGGAATAGTCATAAGAACAATAAAAAACAAAAGAAAGTCAAGAGGCCCTTGCTTGATGCGCTCGCCAGACATCCCTCGATTTGCTTGGGAAGTAGCCACCAGGGCCTCGACAAGAGGCTAGGGTTGAGAGTGCCAAAGGATGCTAGACTTCGCTGGGATTCGAACACACGACCCTCTGTTCTTAGATGTTTCAATGCCACTTGGGAGTAATCCCTTTGATCTACTACCAAATGGTTCAATTCAATCTCATTCATCATGCAATCTTTCGTTCTGTCAATCATGTCCCTAGGATCGTGTTGTGGCATACTTGGATGGTCTTTCGGATGATGAACTAAAGAAGGAGTCCAAGAACGAAGCAAGGAACGATGCTCTTTCATCTATCATAAAGGTAAAGATCATTTGTCATGACCACTTTCAAATAATTATTTTTCAATATAATTTAGATGTTCTATATTCGCTTTAAAATCATCTATAAATATACAGCTTATGCAAAGCATTTAACATGATAGGCTTAGTATAACTTAAATAAAAGAGATGAAACAAAAACAGTAACGCCGTGTAATGCATATCTGGAGTACTACATTGTGAACAAATAGGAGATAATCACTTTGCCCTCCTCTTTTCTCAGGAAGCTTTTGCATAAATAGTCGTCCCTTGAGCTAATCAAGTTATATATAGAGAGAAAAAAGTCTACATAATCTGGCCCCCTTTATCGAAATACCCTGATGACAACACTTCACCATGGAAATGAATTGAATATTTTGATTATTCATGATTTGTATGTGTTTCTTCATCTTCTACAGGCACTGCGGAATCTGGTCTCGAAGGTTCCCAATCAAGAGGAGAAAATCAAGAGTTTAGAGATGTTCAGACTCAAGATGATCTTGAGGTTGCTACAAATATCGTCTTTCAACGGGAAGATGAACGCACTCAATGAGGTCAATAAGGTCATAGCCAATGTGACATACTACACGCACAAACAGACAGGCATGGACGAGGAGGAGTACCTTACTGCGGAGAGGATGGCTGTAAGTTCAAGAGGTTTTTTTGTTGAGATTTTTAATCATTCATTGATTTCTTTATGTATGTTCATGTATTTGTGTATTCATTTGTTGTTTATTCTTTTAGGAATATTTGATTAATTTATTTCTTTTATTATATATTGATTGATTGATGTATTTATTTTTTTATTGATTCATTCATTTAGTCAATTAGTCAATCAATCATTTAATTATCTATCTATTGATTTATTTAATTATTTATCTATTGATTGATTTATTAAAAAAAAAATTTTATTGGGGGGGGGAATGCTTCCCCCTTATTGCAACAAGGAATGTATGGGGAGGGTCTATCTTAAACGATTAGTTATCACAATTTTTTTCAAAGTCAAACTATAGCCTATACAGTGGTGCTGAAAAGTTATTGAATCCCACCAGAAAAATGAACATATTTAAGTGTTCAAGTTCTGCCATGTTTTAGGTATTTTAAATGTGACATCAGGTGATAAAATATTACATTCAAAACAATATGTTTCTCCCGACTCGCCGAACATTGAAGTGTTGTTGTCTACATTCAACATTTAGCATGATGGAGTGCATTTTGTTGTAGTGTTCACAATTTTTTTAACACAACAGTAACTAAAATCCAATGAAGACATTTTTATTGCAATGGGAGAAAACATTTATTGTGATGGAAAATCATTCTATCTTCATATATACAGATTGTTTGACTAGTTGATTATGTTGAAGGCCTGGAATATGCAGGGGATTGCTTCTCAAAAGGAGGGTACACACATTTTGCACATAATAGTATCGCTGATGTAGTATATACTTGATGTTTTTTTCCTTCTTGTAGGAGTGGATTCAAGAGAATAAAGTGTTGAGTATTGTTCTACGAGACAGTCTTCATCAGCCTCAGGTAAATACTCATCTCAAGTATGAAATGTAGTTAGATTGAAATTAGATTCAATTTCATTTCATTGTCCACACTGGAAATCTGTGTTTGCTCACATTTTAAAATCACATTTGTTTTACATTGACTTTCGATACATTTATTAGAGGTTACATACTTGTAATTAGAACAACTTATCATTTATTAATTAGAGGCATATTGTATTTGTAATAATTCAGAATGATATAGAAACATAGACAGTTACAAAAGAAATTCTATAGAATATTATCAAAGGAAATGGTGACTTGTTAATGTTAAAAGCGAAGAAGATTGTCTGGAAATACAAAAACAGAGGTGAGAATGTACTTGATTAAGTGGCAACTCATTGATATATCTCATTGTTTCTATTATTTCATAGTATGTTGAGAAGCTAGAGAAGATTCTTAGATTTGTCATCAAAGAAAAGGCCCTCACCATGGAAGACTTGGACAACATCTGGGCTGCACAGGTAAGCTATCAACTTTACATTGCTATTGATGATTTCAGTTTAAAAACATTGTGTGAAGGTATACTCTGTGCTTACATTAATTATATCTAAAACTAGAGTAAAATTCACCAAGCAAAACCGGTGCGCAATAAAAATGATTGAGTCCCTTCCTAGATTTGAGTGGAGGCACAGTGTGTAAACATTTCTTGTTGAGGGAAAACGATTCATGTCTCGGATTTGAACCCACAATCCTCTCTGATTGAAAGGTGAGAGTTAGAACCACTAGACCAAGTTTCTGAGTTGTCAAATATTTCGCTGTCTACTTCCATAGTTCAACAGGTAACACACTCTTGAAATATCCTTCTGGAAGATCAAAAAAATCTAACACCTGGTGATAGTCTGTTTATCAAAGTTGTTGACTATCTTCATTTATCCATTCTAGGTTGGGAAACATGAAGCGATTGTAAAGAATGTCCATGCTTCTTCTATGTATAAGTTGTTGTATGTTGGAAGGTAGTGTCTGTTTATCAAAGTTGTTGACTATCTTTATTTATCAATTCTAGGTTGGGAAACATGAAGCAATTGTAAAGAACGTCCATGACTTACTAGCCAAGCTTGCCTGGGACTTCTCTCCTGAACAACTAGATCATCTCTTTGATTGCTTTCAGGTTAGTTTGTTTTCTCCTCTGTATATTTCTCATTTACCCAAGTCCAAAAGAGCGTTGGAGAGGGAGGGAGTTGGCGGACTACTTACAGCTCCAAAGTAATAATCTTAACTGGGCTATTTCACACCAGGATATACTGGGGGGGTGTCAATTTGACCCCCCCCCTCAGATCTTGGCCGCTGATTGTGCGATCACCGCGAGAAATTGCACGCACGTACAGCCGGATGTAAACTACAAGACTGTATAGTAAAATTTTCAAAAAATTCATTTTTTATGTTATAATTATGCAAATAAGTGTATGAAATTTGCCCTAAATTAGTTTTTTTTGTCTCACCTGCGAAGCAAAGTGAGACTATAGGCGCCGCTTTTCCGACGGCGGCGGTGGCGGCGGCGTCAACATCAAATCTTAACCTGAGGTTAAGTTTTTGAAATGACATCATAACTTAGAAAGTATATGGACCTAGTTAATAAAACTTGGCCATAAGGTTAATCAAGTATTACTGAACATCCTATTAGAGTTTCATGTCACATGACCAAGGTCAAAGGTCATTTAGGGTCAATGAACTTAGACCATGTTGGAGGAATCAACATTGAAATCTTAACCTGAGGTTAAGTTTTTGAAATGTCATCATAACTTAGAAAATATATGGACCTAGTTCATGAAACTTGGACATAAGGTTAATCAAGTATCACTGAACATCCTGCATGAGTTTCACGTCACATGACCAAGGTCAAAGGTCATTTAGGGTCAATGAACTTTGGCCGAATTGGGGATATCTGTTGAATTCCCATCATAACTTTGATAGTTTATGGATCTGATTCATGAAACTTGGACATAATAGTAATCAAGCATCACTGAACATTTTGTGCAAGTTTCAGGTCACATGATCAAGGTCAAAGGTCATTTAGGGTCAATGAACTTTGGCCGAATTGGGGATATCTGTTGAATTCCCATCATAACTTTGAAAGTTTATGGATCTGATTCATGAAACTTGGACATAATAGTAATCAAGCATCACTGAACATTTTGTGCAAGTTTCAGGTCTCATGATTAAGGTCAAAGATCATTTAGGGTCAATGAACTTTGGCCGAATCGGGGGTATCTGTTGAATTACCATCATAACTTTGAAAGTTTATTGGTCTAGTTCATTAAACTTGGACATTAGAGTAATCAAGTATCACTGAACATCCTGTGCGTGTTTCAGATCACATGTCCAAGGTCAAAGGTCAATGAACTTTAGCCGAATTGGGTGTATCTGTTGAATTACCATCATAACTTTGAAAGTTTATGGATCTGATTCATGAAACTTGTACATAAGAGTAATCAAGTATCACAGAACATCCTGTTCCAGTTTCAGGTCACATGATCAAGGTCAAAGGTCATGTAAGGTCAATGAACTTTGGCCATGTTGGGGTTTTTTGTTGAATAACCATCATATCTCTGTAAGTTTATTGGTCTAGTTCATAAAAAGAGGACATAAGAGTAACCATGTATCACTGAACATCTTGTGCGAGTTAGAGTAGTATGCAAAGTCAGCACTGCTGCTATATTGAACCGCGTGATGCAGGTGAGACGGCCAGAGGCATTCCACTTGTTTGCTGTATGTTTTTCTCTTAACTCAATTTATATAGTTATTAGAATGCTAATTTTTGGTGGGAGTATCAGTTATTATATTTCTAACAAATATCAACAAAAAATATATAATTAATTTATGTATTTTATTGTTTTTTAACTTCTTATATATTTCTTTGTTTTTTATTGTTTTTTTCTGATGAACTTTGTCAGGTACCCTTTTGCATAAAATAGTGACAGAATTGTCAAGGGGGTTGATCCCCCAGTTTAATAAGGGTACAGGGTTCCTAAACTATGATCAAATGGAAAAACATTAATTATAAGAGAATGGCCCTTTGAGCTTATAAACTGTGCTCTGAAATAGTCTTAGTAACTTTTTTGAGATCTAGCTTGAGATTCAGAATGAATATGTAATCATATCGTCTCACAGGAGAGTTGGGCCACTGCCAGCACCAAACAGAGGGAGAAGTTACTGGAGCTAATCCGTAGACTAGCTGAAGATGACAAAGATGGTCTCATGGCCCATAAGGTCCTGTCCCTACTCTGGACCCTGGCCCATCAACAAGATGTCCCTACAGACATCATGGACCAGGCCCTACATGCCCACACCAAGATCCTGGACTATAGCTGTTCACAGGTAAGACCAAATTGGACTTGTTGCATGGACCAATCCACAGAGGATTATCTATTGTTACTGTTGGTGCTGTGACAATGCCAGCACCCCCAGTAACAATAGAATAATCCTCTGTGGATAGGTCCATGACTTGTTGCAGGTTGTGAAGTTATAACTATAATAGTCATGATACTAATGGGTCTTATAATAAAGTGCCAAATCCTTGACTGTAGTTTTTACAGGTTTGGTCTTGATTCAGCATATCTATTCTTTTCCAGTTGAATTAAAAGCAACAAAAGGAAACATGCATAGCTTGTCAGATCTTTGCGGCCAAAGTCTCTGCTCAAAGGTAGTTTAAGGAAATTTGGTGTGGTTTGGATATATTCCTTGAATGCACAGAGCACATGAAAAGGCAACTTAACCCTAAATAGACTGGGCTATTTCGACGCCTAAGAAGACTGGGGGGGGGGCTGATTCAGCCCCCCTTATGATCTCGGCTGTCGATCGCGCGATCGCGACGAAAATTGGCACACGCGTTACCCATGGCATTATCTACAAAACTATAACATCAAATTCTGCAAAAAATCTCATGTCTCATTAATTATGCTAATTTATGCGTAAAATCACAAGTTTGCTCTAATTAATAAAATAATGCCCCTGAAATGCTAATTTTTGTTTCACATACTCTAGATAGGCATCTGATCAAATTGATTTAAAAAAAAATTCAAAATCACATTTATTTTCTTATGTATTCTATTGTTTTCTAAATTTCTTATGTATTTCTTTGTTTTTCGACTTTTTGTTTTTTATTGTTTTTTCAATGGAAATTGTCGGGGACTTTATTTTAACCATAAAAAATATAAAAATAATTGATTTTAAGCAGTAAAAGGAAAAATAATGATACATTTATGAATTTTGGCTAAGAACACTATTTGCATTGGATTTGTACACAAATTCACGTTTTTGAGTAATTTTGGGTCTGCATGCACTTACGAAATGTTGCGTAATTTTGGAACCGTGTACCCGGGGGTCACAATTTTGGTCTCAAAAGTTGCGCGAGACTTGAAAGTAAAAAGTCAGCGAGCCACGCGGTCAAAAAATTTCGCGCGGCGGATTTATCGCGAAAAATGTCGAGGGGGGGGCTGAATCAGCCCCCCCCAGTCTTTTTAGGGTTAAGCTAAGGTAGGGGAAATAAGAATATATTTCAGTATACATGCCTCAGAGTACTATGTGATAGATACAATCATGAATGCCAACTACGTTTGTACTAACTGTCTCTATTTAATGAGGACAGACCCTATTTTGCGAAAAGAAACCAATTTTCACCCATAATGACTATTCCCTACTTCTATCAAAGTTTGTCCATAGGGTGTGTAGAAAAGTTAGAAATGACCCTTTTATTTTTTTTTGGTCATTCTTAATCCCTATTTATGGACTTGTTGGCATTTATGTTATAATTGTTACTTTTGGGTCATTGTGCTTCCTTTTTTCATGGAACCAACTTGAAGATTATTCCTAATTTAATGAATATTATCTTAATATGGAGCATTGTGGCCCAGTGGATTAGTCTTCTGACTTTGAAACAGAGGGTCATGGGTTCGAATCCCAGCCATGGCGTAGTTTCCTTCAGCAAGAAATTTATCCACACTGTGCTGCACTCAACCCAGGTGAGGTGAATGGGTATCAGGCAGGATTAAGTCCTTGAATGCACTGAGCACTGAAAGGCAGCTCGAGCTAAAGCCAGATAAACAATGCACCTCGGAATAAAATATTTCTAGATAGATGGCGCTATATAAATGCCTATTATTATTATTATCTCTGTTGTCAGGATCGAGACTCTCAGAAGCTTCACTGGATAGATAAGTTTGTGGAGGAGCTGAGGAAAGATAGTTGGGTCATTCCGGCTCTCAAACAGATCAAAGAAATATGCAGTCTCTTTGCTGAGGTGAGTCTATCAGATATATTCAAGGTTTTTTTTATATCTGTGTTAACCCTTCTTTAAAGGGGAACTCCACCCCATCAAAAATTTGATTTGAATTAAAAGAGGAAAAATTAAGTTTTATCATGAAAATTCTGTCTAAATCAATGAAATGAGGAATTAATGCCATTATAAAGTTTTGCCAAAATTCACAAAAACATTTATATGCACATGCCTGTAAGCTCACAAATGAGGGAAATGATGTCACCTATTCACTTTTTCTTTGGGACTTTATTATATGAAGTATAGTAATTTTCTCAGAATTGAAATATAAAGTTAATTTGAATCACCCCACTGGTCGTAAGATGGGTCTAAATAACCTGGCCCCATTGGAGTTAAATCTCTAGCGATTTTTTTTTCATTTGACATGAAATTTGTCTTTCTATTATGTAAACTCAATCTTCCTTTCCAGTGTCTTCATTAAATGTTGGAGCTGCCCTTTCTCTTAACTATGTCCCCTATGTGTATAACATGCTTATTCCTGAAACTCATATATGGAAGATGTCTTTTTCTCCCTTTCGATGTCTCCAGGCACCACAAAACTACCCTACTGCCCAGCGTAGCTCCCATGTGCAATATCGGCATGATGTCATCAACTCGCTGCAAACAAAACATTCGCTGGTCACCTTGGTGGCCGAGAACCTGTCCACTTACATGAATCGTGCAAGGCAGTTTGCCAAGGGTAAGACTGGATTCTCTAGGGGGCTGTTTCATAAAGCTGTTCGTAAGTTAAGAGCGACTTTAAGAATGACTGATGAACCTTTCTAACCTGCTAAACCATCGCCAATGGTGTATACCATTTACCAAAAGAAAAAATCACCAGTCGTTCTTCAAGTCGCCCTTATGTTATGAACGGCTATATGAAACACCCACCAGGATATTCAAATTGTGACCACACATGGCAAACCAACCAAGAAAAAATCACCAGAAAAAAAGTTTCAGCGAGATACCCCTACTGAAGGAGGAGATTCTCATCTTTAAAATGATACCGTAAAACATGTGTTTAATAGTGGCCAATGATCTATTTCAGGCTCCTGTATGAAGTGACCACTAAAAGAGTTAGATTGTGTGTTTCAGAACCTTTCTATAGCAGCCACCTGTCTATAATGACCACAGTTTGTGTTTTCATTTGGTGGTCACTATAGATGGGTTTCTAACTCTGAGCTAAAATTATGGGAAACCAGCAATTCAAAAATTCTGTTAATATTGTACATTTCTTATATTTACTCTTCTTAAAGTTCTTAAAGATGCAAAATACCATATACATGTAAATAGCCTCTATGCATGTGTTTCTTTAAAAGATATGTTTTTAACACAGACTTGAATCTGTTATTGATCTTATATGGTGAGGCAGATTGTTCCACAATTTTGGTGCAATTTTTCCAAAAGATCTATCACCAAAAGTCTTGGACTTTACTCATATTTCAGAGAGAATATCCTTTGATTGTGAACGAAGATTTTAACTGGGTTGATATTTCTGAATTAAATCATTTTTGACCTTTTCTTAGTTTTATTGCTTATTTTCTCCCAGAGTTGTTATCGTTGTCATTTGATTGTCATTGATTTTCTCTCGTAGTGATGTACACTCCTTTACTTTTCCCATTATTTGTTTGTATTTGATACAGAAAACCCAGATCCCCATAATATATCACCAAACAGCAGGTATAGTCATGTACAACAAGTCCAGGAGAGACTCAATTTCTTGAGGTTAGTGCTTGTTTTATTTACATACCTAAAGGTCAAATGGACCCCAACAAAGAGTTGGTTTGTTTGGAAGAGAAATCAATACGACATAACGCTGAAAATTTCATTAAACTCGGATGTAAATCAAGAGAGCTATGATAATTCAAAATTGTAGTTTTTCACAACTCAGTTATATGCATAAAACAGTGATGTGCTAATAACAGTTGATGCTGTAAGTAACCATATCTTTTGTAATACTTTAAATTTTGTACAATATTTCATTTTTGTCAGATTTGACAATGACAAAACTCTTCACTGCAATTGGTTACACCAATGCCAATTCCACATATCCAGGGTGGAATCAAACTTTGTTATGAAGAGGATGAAATCAGAATTGTTTATATTGTATATAATAAAATGGGTATCATATATCACATGGCTGATATTGTAGAATGGCTCGTTTTCCATTTTTGCCTTGATTTCGCAATCTTTTCAGATTTGTGATTGATTTTTTTTTTTTGATCTTTTTAACAGGTTCCTATTAAAAGACGGCCAGCTGTGGTTGTGTGCACCCCAAGCCAAAGAAGTAAGTAGATATTGTTATGGAATACTGTTATCATGTCTGCTTGGTGTATCTAATATTGAATTGATATGACACTTATGTAGAAGTAATATTAGTAGTCAACTGTATCCAAGCAAATCAGCCTTTTTTTTGTCCATTATCTGTCCTTCGTTTTGTAATATAGTAGTAGTAGTAGTAGTAGTAGTAGTAGTAGTAGTAGTAGTAGTAGTAGTAGTAGTAGTAGTAGTAGTAGTAGTAGTAGTAGTAGTAGTAGTAGTAGTAGTAGTAGTAGTAGTAGTAGTAGTAGTAGTAGTAGTAGTAGTAGCAGTAGTAGCAGTAGTAGCAGTAGTAGCAGCAGTAGCAGCAGTAGCAGTAGTAGCAGTAGTAGCAGCAGTAGCAGCAGTAGCAGTAGTAGCAGTAGTAGCAGTAGTAGCAGCAGTAGCAGCAGTAGCAGCAGTAGCAGCAGTAGCAGCAGTAGCAGCAGTAGCAGCAGTAGCAGCAGTAGCAGCAGTAGCAGCAGTAGCAGCAGTAGCAGCAGTAGCAGCAGTAGCAGCAGTAGCAGCAGTAGCAGCAGTAGCAGCAGTAGCAGCAGTAGCAGCAGTAGCAGCAGTAGCAGCAGTAGCAGCAGTAGCAGCAGTAGCAGCAGTAGCAGCAGTAGCAGCAGTAGCAGCAGTAGCAGCAGTAGCAGCAGTAGCAGCAGTAGCAGCAGTAGCAGCAGTAGCAGCAGTAGCAGCAGTAGCAGCAGTAGCAGCAGTAGCAGCAGTAGCAGCAGTAGCAGCAGTAGCAGCAGTAGCAGCAGTAGCAGCAGTAGCAGCAGTAGCAGCAGTAGCAGCAGTAGCAGCAGTAGCAGCAGTAGCAGCAGTAGCAGCAGTAGCAGCAGTAGCAGCAGTAGCAGCAGTAGCAGCAGTAGCAGCAGTAGCAGCAGTAGCAGCAGTAGCAGCAGTAGCAGCAGTAGCAGCAGTAGCAGCAGTAGCAGCAGTAGCAGCAGTAGCAGCAGTAGCAGCAGTAGCAGCAGTAGCAGTAGCAGTAGCAGTAGCAGTAGCAGTTGCAGTTGCAGCAGCAGCAGCAGCAGCAGCAGCAGCAGCAGCAGCAGCAGCAGCAGCAGCAGCAGCAGCAGCAGCAGCAGCAGCAGCAGCAGTAGCAGCAGTAGCAGCAGTAGCAGCAGTAGCAGCAGTAGCAGCAGTAGCAGCAGTAGCAGCAGTAGCAGCAGTAGCAGCAGTAGCAGCAGTAGCAGCAGTAGCAGCAGTAGCAGCAGTAGCAGCAGTAGCAGCAGTAGCAGCAGTAGCAG